>NC_036842.1:37551310-37586033 GCF_002910315.2 Salvelinus sp. IW2-2015 | reverse complement strand
ATTACATTAGCCACGGATGTTGGCTCATCCTATGGGGGATTGATAGGCCTACGGTATGTTTGGCTCATCCTATGGGGGGGTTATAGTGTATGTTGGCTCATCCTTATGGTGGGTTATAGGCCTACGGTATGTTCTGGCTCATCCTATGGGGGGTTATAGTTATTGTTGGCTCATCCTATGGGGGGTTATAGGCCTACGGTATGTTGGTTCATCCTATGGGGGTTATAGGCCTACGGTATGTTGGCTCATCCTATGGGGGTTTATAGTTGTATGTTGGCTCATCCTATGGGGGTTATAGTGTATTGTTGCTCATCCTATGCGGGGTTATAGGCCTACGGTATGTGGTTTCATTCCTATGGGGGTTATAGTGTATGTGGCTCATCCTATGGGGGGTTATAGTGTATCTTGGCTCACACTATAACCCCCCATAGGATATGTTGGCTCATCCTATGTGGGTTATAGTGTATGTTGGCTCATCCTAGGGGGGGTTATAGGTCCTACGTAGTTTGGTTTTCATCCTATGGGGGGTTATAAGGCCTACGGTATGTATGTGTTCATCCTATGGGGGTTATAGGCCTACGGTTTATGTTGGTTCATCCTAGGGGGGTATAGTCCTACGGATATGTTGGTTCATCCTAGGGGGGGGTTATAGTCCTACGTATGTTGTCATCCTAGGGGGGGGTTATAGTCTACGGTATGTTGTTCATCCTAGGGGGGGGGGTTATAGTCCTACGGTATTTCGGTTCATCCTATGGGTCGGGTTATAGTCCTACGGTATAGTATGTTCATCCTATGGGAGGGTATGGCCTACGTATGTTGGTTCATCCTATTGGGTTATAGTCCTACGGTAGTGTTGTTCATTGCTAATAGGGGGGTTTATAGTCCTACGGTATGTTGGTTATCCTATTAAGGGGGTTATAGTCCTACGGTATGTTGGTTCATCCTAGGGGGGTTAAAGGTTGGTTCATCCTTAGGGGGGTTACGGTCTACGGTATGTTGGTTCATCCTATAGGGGGTTATAGTCCTACGGTATGTTGGTTCATCCTATAGGGGGGGGTTAAAGTTGGTTCATCCTAGGGGGGTTAAGTCTTACGGTATGTTGGTTCATCCTATTAGGGGGGTTATAGGCCTACGGTATGTTGGTTCATCCTAGGGGGGGTTAAGGTCCTATAGGGGTTATAGGCATTTTATCTCTGATTTTTTTTGCTCTTTTTTCTATATACTGTGTACCAGAAGTGGCAGGTCTACAACCCCCATGATCAAATGTGTGGCCAGCTCCCAGGGTGAAGCTGGTGCCTGCCCTCAGTGGGGAAGTGCACTAGACTGGCTGAGTGTTAGTGAGAGAGATCGAGGGAGGGCGGTCAATGACAGGTGTCATTCTGTATAAGTCCATTAGACGGCTACTTTGTCTGTCAGTGTAATCCTCTGGGATGTGGGCTCATGTGACCTCCAGGTCTAAGCCACGGGCCATGAGCAATCAACATAGGCTACAGGCTAAACTGCTAATCAGTTCCCCCTAGGTACAGATCTAGGATCAGCTTCCCCTTCCCCAATCCTAACATTAACTATTAGTGGGGAAAATGCTAAACTGGCCCAGGGTCAGCATCTAGGGGCAACATGACCCTATACCGTGGTACCTGTGTATGACCTTAGCTAAGCAAGCTAAATTTAGCTCTATACTAGGTGGCCGGTTTCCAGGAGCCAGATTAAGCCTAATCCTGGACAAAAATCACATTCAACAGAGATCGATCTTGCTTTTTAGTCCAGGATCCTGGGAAACAGCCACAGTGTGGTGTTATGCTCAAAACTACTAGTGTACTGTAGAAATGATGAGTTTTCCATATAACACATACAGGCATTGAAAATAAAATATATCGGGGGAAGGAAAAGACCAAACGGTATGTTTAAGACCTGATAGAATACTTGGAAATGCATCTTGTCATGTTAGGATAATGAAGCCTGGGCAGAGGTACGGATGGSGGGCCTCCACAAAGGGGCCTCCTTTGATCTGACATGTAGCAGACTAAACTGATGCTACAAAGGAGAAAGGGGTGTGCAGTGTGGGTGTATGTCTGTGTACTGTTATAAAGAAACACCACAGRTGTTAACGCTACCACGAAGGGAACATAACAGCTTCCATTTTCCAAACAATCTTAAATAAAATGTTGATATGCTTGTTAAAGGGGCTACAAAATTATGAAAAGTGGTGGATGCCAGCGTCTGACACGGTTCTACAGTAGTCTGGCTTTAGTCAATGGGCACGTTCCAGGTCGCACTGTGTGTCAAAGGTAACATCTCAGAAACTATAGTAAACACGATATAGCAACCTTTAAAAAAAAAAAAAAAAAGACGCCCTGGAACGCAACGATACTTTAGGGCAGAAGGACACCCACCTCCTCGTACTTCCTGTCGGCCTCCTCAGCGATGTGCTTGGCCTCCTTTAGCTGCATCTCCTGGATCTCCATCTTTTCCTCGTCTTTTGACGCCCTGTTCTCTATCACCTTCATTCCTCTGGAGAAACAACACCACAGGGTTTAGCTACAGTATGCGACCTCCAACTCCAACCCTCTTCTCCATCACCACAGGGTTAGCTACATATGGACCTCCATCTCCAACCCTGTTCTCCTCATCACACAGGTGTTAGCTACAGTATGACCTCCATCTCCAACCCTGTTCTCCATCACACAGGGTTAGCTACAGTATAGGACTCCATCTCCAACCCTGTTTCTCATCACCACAGGGTTAGCTACAGTTAGACCTCCATCTCAACCCTGTTCTCCATCACCACAGGGTTAGCTACAGTATGGAGCTCCATCTCCAACCCTTTCTCTATCACCACAGGGTTAGCTACAGTATGGACCTCCCATCTCCAACCCTGTTCTCTATCACCACAGGGTTAGCTACAGTATGGACCTCCATCTCCAACCCTGTTCTCTATCACCACAGGGTTAGCTACAGTATGGACCTCCATCTCCAACCCTGTTCTCCTCACCACAGGGTTTAGCTACAGTATAGACCTCCATCTCCAACCCTGTTCTCCATCACCACAGGGTTAGCTACAGTATGGACCTCCATCTCCAACCCTGTTCTCCATCACCATCCCTCTGGGGGACACCACAGGCAACAGGACAGAGAGAAGTCATGGTGATGGGGGGGTGGTTGGAACATACTTTCGATGTGTACTTTCTTTAATATCAAAAATACTTTGACCTGTCCACTCTGTTATGTTTCAATGCTAATAGTAACTGCTGAAGGAAACTCTGAAAACCTATTGGGGCGTGTTGAATGTCTTAGTCAGCGTTTCTTCCTACTTCCTTCCRCAATTCCTAGTCTGAAAGAACTGGGAAACTCTGCTCTAGAGCAGAATGGTGGTGCTCCCCTGCTCAGACGTTGCATGCATCAACCAATGGTTGCATGCCACGTCATTAACTGTGCAGTCGGGCATCAGATTGCTAGAACATACGATGTGGTTAGCGGACAYGTAAAATACCTATCCAGGTGTTGTAACATTTGGCATGCATCGGATACACAACCTAAAACAGGAGACGGAAGTCCCACCTCTCGCTCTCGTCTGCAGCCTTCTCGGCCTCCTCCAGCTTCTGCAGCGCAGTGGCCAGTCTCTCCTGGGCCCTGTCCAACTCCTCCTCTACCAGCTGGATACGTCTGTTTAGGGAAGCCACCTCTGCCTCTGCCTGGTGGGGGAGAGAAAACACTCAAGTCAGCCACAATAATGTGCTGTAGCATTGTAGCACTCACCACTGGCCTATTTAGGAGAGTGCAAGGTTCGAATATAAAATGTTTTATGTAGAACAGATATGACTGTGGGTCATGTAGAATAAGGACAATTGTTAGCTTTATTCATTCCATTATCGGCAACGTTTCCGAACGTTTCGCATCACTGAATGCACCCTAGCTTGCACAAMTAACTGTACAATGTACGCAGTACATACAGTTCATATTGATCAACTTTGTCAGTTAATCCCACAGGAATTGGGTATCGTCAACCAAACTGATGTGGACACCACATCACAGGCAGATGACAGCTTTCTAGGAAGGCATTTGTTTTAAAGATAATACTGCACTGTGAAATTAACTCACCCCAAATGAGTATCTGGGTTGCCAACTGCCCCCATTTATTCCACATTAGAGAACTTTCTTAGCCTGGTTGGTGTATCACCCAAACACCCTAACTGAGCTGCCAGTGAGGAAGGAAAATCATCTGGGATATGGTTACTAGGTTACATGTGGTAGGCGTACAGCTGACAGATTTATCAAATCATTGCAGTGCAAGCAACCATATCTAAGTTCCACACCGTAAAGAATAACCACCTTCAATATGCCCTTGGGTTCATCCATCTAGCATACATTTTTCTCAGGTGTCCCTAGTTTTCACCATTGAAATACCATGGATACTGATCAACACCTTTGTTGACTGTCTTTTCATTGTTTGCTTTAGAACCTTCTTTTCAAAACATTGAAAGCATTTAGAAAAKAACCTTCTTGACACAGAATGACCGTGGTTCATTGGATTAGCAGAGGCCTTCTGATGGATTGTACATTGCTCTATGGGGAAGTGAAGTGGCATCATACCACAGTTAATGACAAACGCAAACAATCCCAGCATTGAGGCAGTGGGAGGAGGAATGTGTTCCCTTATGGTCACAAGGGACAGTAATGACAGTGCCAAAGGTTTATTTGTCCAGTTAGGGGCCCTTTGAGCCTCTATTTACCCTGAGCCAACGTTTGTTGGTACKGTCACATTGGCCTTCCTGAGAAAAATAATTCTGCACCCTTTGATACCTCAAGTGGGTCCCTTTGGGCTCTACCTTTTGTCTTGTGGTAAAAATGTGTAACACTAAGATTGTAGGCTTTCTAAAAACAGACTGTTGGCCTAACAAAGGGTAGCTGTAAACGTAGAAAACAAGCAGCAGCATGTGAACTACATTAGACTCAGCCACATGGATATCAGTAGAACAGTCCATTTCCACAAGGCAGCAACTCTCCAAAGACTCGATGAAGCAGGTGGGGGGCTGATCAAGCAGCGAGTCCATGAGTAGATGATGATGACAGATGATTGGATGGCGAGAGCCCCGCATTCCAGCATTTCTTAATGTTCCCGCTGGGGGATAGAGACGGAGTTGCCGGCAAAACAAAAGAGCCATTGTCCCCCCCAGCAGCAGAAGACAGCTAATTAGACCCCCCTCTCAGCCAAATCCCMAAAATCTGTTCCCATTCTGCCGGGCCTTCGCCGGGGAAGCGGTGGAATGCCATCTGTGACATTKAAAACATTCCAGAGCCTTTCACTCAGACCGGTTAATACCACACTTCATTTGGCTCAGTTTAGTCAAATAATTGATATGTGGCACTCGTGCCAGGCAAACTGTTAAGAGATTACCATTTCAGAGAGAACCAACACGTTCTCAGTGTAGATTGTTTGGCAATGGGACAGAACGGGAACAATAAGCTTGCTCTTTTGTTGGGCAATTTTTATATTTCAGGCCTAGGCCCTAAGCCGAAGCCATATTGTAGTATGATTGACAGTCAGTGTTTCTCCCCTTGGGTGAACTTGGCCCCTTACTGAAATATTTCCTAAATCACCTGTGTGTATGATTGCACTTCAAAGCTGTTTACATKAATGATAGTCATATTCCCATCATGGTAGGCAGAAAGGTTGAGGTCCAGTTGCTCTGTTAAAGGAGTAGTTTACTATTTTAAAACATGACTACTTTCAATGTAAGGAACCAACTATGGGCCAGGATTATTATTAAATACATATATTTTTTAAGTTAGCTGAAAACTGTAGTAGYCGTTTAAAGATAACCAAACTTTGGATTACTCATAGCCTACTTTCAGGGTGAGGAACCACAAAACAACATATTTTAAATAGTGAACTGCTCCTTTAAATGGTTGAGTGACTTTGGGCTGACTGAATGGACCCAAGGCCATTTTCTCTCAGCTAAAACTCTGGTCAGGAAATGATTAACCTGCTCAACTGCCAGAGATGAGACAGCAAGAAATACAGACAGCGACTCTGGCTAGACAGGGAGTGGAGTCAGGAAGAGAGACCTGCTAAATAAAAGCTGCCCTCATCCCTTCAGCTCCCTACTGTGCACTGGCTCATTTCCCAGTGATTTGTACAATTTAACAACCAGTCATCAATTAGTGTTCAAGTGAGGTTTATATCTAATTATGTGGAAACATTTGAATGAACATCTTTCATGTACAAAACTAGAAAGAGCAAATAATACATTGAGGACTATGTTAAGGGCTCATTACAGCCAAACATGATCAGCTAACRTGCAGCCACTTCTCTATATGTATGCATGCTCTGCACAACTTAATTCCCTTGACAGCCCAAAACCCTTGTGGAAGGTGGGCGATAAACAAATTAGCCTACTGAGGTGCGCTCATGCAAGGGCAGCAAGCTCAACAGCCAGCTTATTCTCTAGTGTAGGCATTACAATGCATGTCCATTAGCATCATGGCTCACCAAAAACTAACTCTGTACAGCATCTGGATGGAATAAAGACCATATCAAGGTCAAGCCTGCTTGCCATGGGAAAACAGCACATCAATAATACTGCTTCATAAATGGCAGAATCGTAGGCCATCAAGAGARCAACTTCCATGCATACATCATGGCCAACACCCACCCTCCATTTTGAGGGACTGCCACTGTCCACATTCAAACTGAATAGAAGATGAATAATAGAGTAGGATAAGTAGTAACTTAAGTCAGCAGGCTATACAGGGACAGATATATCAAATTACATTCTCCTTTATAGGGCATCTTTAAATTCAATGTAATGTGTTTACATCCAGTTTTAGTGAAGTATTGAGTTCATATGGGAGTCTACTCTGGCATATCAAACGTTTGAAGTAACACTTTGCCAAGAGCCAGTCTGCTTTAACTGGTATTAACCTTACGTGGCTCTCTCCGGGACTGTGACCACGAGTAARTTCAAACATGGAGTAATTTACTAGAGTGTGCTGACCGGGCTGCCTACGGCTGTAGCTTGYCAAATGCACACTGCGTAAAACACTCCACATTTTCAGCTCCCTCTGTACCAGCAGAGATAAACTTYGCGATATTAGGTAATTATATTCCGTGTGTAAGCAATTATTTTGTGGGCTGCATCCATGCTCCCCTAGAAATGGTGATCATAGGCTCCAACTCGGATTAATCGGTTTATTCTAGGTGTCTCTTACCCGCTCTCTGGCCTGTCTCTCCGCATCAACTTCTCTCTGGAAAGTTTCGGCACGGTCCTCCGCATCATCAGCTTGTTGCTGCAATGTCTGAATTTTCCTTTTCACGGCTTCAATAGATGTTATTCCAGCCATTGCAACTGTATCTATGTAACACTTAYTTATATTCAATAGACAAAGCTGCTATGAACGCGACGTTGTCTCGTTGCCTAGAACGCTACAGAGGCACCTGGATTGATGAGTCACGCKGCTTGTAAGAGCGACGGCCCAGTGATAGTCTACAATATAGTTATTTTGTGCCACTAGTATCCATATGCAAGCCTAAACGATCTTGTTAATTCAGCGACATGCTTGCAGTCTCCTGCCWGTTAATGCGTTATCAGAATTCAGTAGCTAGGGTACAAAGTTACTACATTCTTTTCTCCGCCTCCTCTCTTATCTTTCAGATGATGTCACAGGTCGGCCGCAGTTTAAAGGAATAGCAGCATTTTTAAAAAACAACGTTTTTCCAGTTTTGAAGAGCAGCATTTAATTTTTCTCTGCATCTCTTTGTTTTCTATTGAAATAAAGCATGTGTGTCTCAATGCTGTATGTCCATGCATATGTCATTTAGGCCATATGCAATTTAGACCAAGGGCTTGTAAGTAAGAATGTCACGGTAAGGTCTATGCATGCGACAAATACGATTTGATTTGGTTCCCAACCTTTTTCGGTTACTGTACCACCAACTGAATCTTGCTCTGCCTGGAGTACCMCTAAAGAACCCCCTAGTGTAGCCTGATCTCATAGACTAGACGTAATATAGCAAATGTAAACCCAGGACACTGAAATTAGTATGATACGTTACATTTGTATGGTTACAGACAGTTACTTAAGTCAAAAACGAAGGTATAACGCAAATGTCTAGCAACCCAATGGTTGCGAGTGTAACGGATGTGAAATGGCTAGCTAGTTAGCGGTGGTGCGCGCTAATAGCGTTTCAATCGGTTACGTCACTCGCTTTGAGACCTTGAAGTAGTGGTTCCCCTTGCTCTACAAGGGMCGCGGCTTTTGTGKAGCGATGGGTAACGACGCTTCGTGGGTGACTGTTGTTGATGTGTGCAGAGGGTCCCTGRTTCGCGCCCGGGTCGAGGGGACGGACGTAAAGTTATACTGTTACACGAGTTCAAATCTCACCACGGACAACATTAGCATGTTAGCTAATTAGCAACTTTTCACCTACTTACTACTTTTTAKCTACTTTGTAACTACTTAGCATGCTAGCTAGCCCTTCCCATAACCCTTACCTTAAAACTTTTAGCTAAMCCTTCCCCTAGCCCTAACCTTAACCCTTTTAGCTAACCCTAACCTTAACCTACCTCCTAAACTTAACCCTAACCTTAATTCTAACCCCTAGCCTAACTAACGTTAGCCAGCTAGCTAATCTTAGCCACCTAGCTAGAATTCGTAACATATCATACATTTAGCAAATTCGTAAAATACTGTACATTTTGCAAATTCGTAACATATTGTACATTTTGTAAATTCGTAACATATAATATGGATTGTAATTCGTAACATATCATACAAAATGGGTGATGGACATACACAAATTAATACATACCCTACGAAACTTAACATATCATACTAAATGGAGTGTCTCAGGACCGAGTTTGGGAAACCCTGGACTAGAGGGCTGATTCTTAGAGCAAATTTTCAATATTATCTTGAGGAAAGGCAACACTTTGGACATGCTGTTGAATGTGTCCACCGTGTTACTGGGAATGATGGCCCAGAACTAAATACATAAGATGACTAAAATGTTATTTGAGACCTGTTTCTATGCTTCTTARTCTCTTTCTGTTGTAGACCTGCATATACAGTGCCTTCGGAAAGTATTCAGACCCCTTGACTTTTTCCACATTTTGTTACGTTACAGCCTTATTCTAAAATGGATTAAATACTTTTTCACCCTCATCAATCTACACACAATAACCCATAATGACAATGCGAAAACAGGTTTTTAGACACTTTTGCAAATGTATAAAACATACAAAACTGAAATACCTTATTTACATATGTTTTCAGATCCTTTGCTATGAGACTCGAAATTGTGCTCAGGTGCATTCTGTTTCCATTGATAATTCTTGAGATGTTTCTACAACTTGATTGGAGTCCACCTGTGGTAAATTCAATTGATTGGGCATGATTTGGAAAGGCACACACCTGTCTATATGAGGACCCACAGTTGAGAGTGCATGTCAGAGCAAATACCAAGCCACGAGGTCGAAGGAATTGTCCGTAGAGCTCCAAGACAGGATTGTGTTGAGGCACAGATCTGGGGAAGGGTACCAAAAAATGCATGCAGCATTGAAGGACCCCAAGAACACAGTGGCCKCCATCATTCTTAAATGGAAGAAGTTTGGAACCACCACCAAACTGAGCAATCAGGGGAGAAGGGCCTTGGACAGGGAKGTGACCAAGAACCCGATAGTCACTCTGACAGAGCTCTAGAGTTCCTCTGTGGAGATGGGAGAACCTTCCAGAAGTACAACCATCTCTGCAGCACTCCACCAATCAGGCCTTTATGGTAGAGTGGCCAGACAAAAGCCACTCCTCAGAAAAAGGCACATGACAGCCCGCTTGGAGTTTGCCAAAAGGCACCTAAAGACTCTCAGACCATGAAACAAGATTCTCTGGTCTGATGAAACCAAGATTGAAGGAGGAAACCTGGCACCATCCCTACTAAGAAGCATGGAGGTGGCAGCATCATGGTGTGGGGATGTTTTTCAGCGGCAGGGACTGGGAGACTAGTCAGGATTGAGGCAAAGATGAACGGACAAAATACAGAGAGATCCTTGATGAAAACCTGCTCCAGAGAGCTCAGGACCTCAGACTGGGGTGAAGGTTCACCTTCCAACAGGACAACGACCTTCACAACCAAGACAATGCAGGAGTGGCTTCGGGACAAGTCACRGAATGTCCTTGAGTGGCCCAGCCAGAGCCCGGACAAGAACCCGATTTGAACATCTCTGGAGAGACCTGAAAATAGCTGTGCAGCAACGCTCCCCATCCAACCTGTCAGAGCTTGAGAGGATCTGCAGAGAAGAATGGGAGAAACTCCCGAAATACAGGTGTGCCAAGCTTGTAGGGTCATACCCAAGAAGACTCATGGTTGTAATTGCTGCCAAAGGTGCTTCAACAAAGTACTGAGTAAAGGGTCTGAATACTTATTTATTTTTTTATAAATTATCAAACATTTCTAAACACCTGTTTTTACTTTGTCATTATGGGGTATTTTGTGTTGATTGAGGAGGGGAAAAAACGATTTAATACATTTTAGAATAAGACTGTAACCTAACAAAATGTGGAAAAAGTCAAGGCGTCTGAACTTTCTGAAGGCACTGTATTTACATTGTTATGCCCATTGGGTCATCAACATTTAAATGTAATGTTATTGAGGATAGGCTATCTCTACTTTGATATGATGCACATACGAACATGGCCAAATTCATAATATACCCCAGTGGTGGATGTATAGCCAGCCACACTCCATTACACTTTATTTTGTTTGTTGTGGCCAAATTATTTCCCCTGTTTCCTCTATAAAAACCCTTTCCTGCAGTCAAATGACCACATCGCCCTCTAGAGGCATCATGGGTGGAATGTTATTAATATTTTTCATAATTAAGAAAATCCAGTGCTTCTATGTTTTGTTATATTTTGTGATGTATATAAAATTGGGAAGCAAAGTCAAAATGTAATACATTTAAACTCTATATCTGACATGGTACAGGTGTCTTCTTTTTTTTTTTAAAGCCCATAACCATATGTGTGAGGTGTATACTTGTTTCAAAGTTGATTTGTTTACCAAGAAACACTCTGTGACCCTGATTTAGCCCACTTCAGTAAACGGTACATGTCTAAAAGAAACATCAGAGGAAGCTCACTAACCTGGACAATAGGGGTAAAAAGATAACTTCTCAAACAGATACTCAACTTTGTGAGAGATCTGTGTGTAGAGCTGAGCATACGGTATAGATCGCACAGGAGAAAACAGGTGTAGCAAGTAAACTTGCTGAAGAGAGACGTTGATGAATGAGCTTCTACTTAGTTATTGTAACCTAGGTGGCATGGCATACACATATACATTTCTAATCAGCTGTCTCTATCCACATAAAAAAATATAAAGCTAAATAATAACATTAATAATATATTATTCAAAATAAAGAAAAGGATTTCTGTTTGCCAATCCTACATCAATATTATTGGCGCTCACATTTCTGAGCTTCTGTAAATCTATTCACTGTATGAATATATACAAAAAATGTGTTTAATTAACATTTTTAATTGAACCTTTATTTAACTAGGCAAGTCAGTTAAGAACAAATTCTTATTTACAATGACGGCCTACCCCCGGCCAAACCCGGGCGACGCTGGGCCAATTGTACGCCACCCTATGGGACTCCCAATCACGGCCGGTTGTGATACAGCCTGGAATCGAACCAGGGTGTCTGTAGTGACACCTCTAGCACTGAGATRCAGTGCCTTAGACCGCTGCTCCACTCGGGAGCAGTGGGCTTTAGATTTACTTGTGACTGGGGGTCAGTTAATATTCTTAAAAAGTGTTTAACTGTAGCCTACTAACCATTATTTAAACATATTTATCTCGAATAACAKTATATGAATGAACAGGATTTATTTGTTTCAACGTTTGAGACCTAAACTGTGTACTTTAGTAGCTACCTACTGTTTTGTCTTCAAGTATTTTCAGATTATGTATCTGTTTTTCCTCCATGAAAGGGCTTTAATAGGACAAGCTACTTAATGATGATCTTGTAATTATTTACTTGTGTGTGGTAGACTATTGCATAATTATCCTAATTCAAAGCAATACAATGCCACAAAAATATACATTTAGATTATTTGCCTTGTGCTGTTGATGGTAGCCTCAGAAAAGTACATATGGTTTTTAGTTTTATGCATTTATCATTAGTTGAATCTGTAATTTACCATGTTATAAGTTATTTGAGTGTAACCAATGCGTGTTTATGTAATACCATTTAGTTGATAAGAGGTCTGACTCTTTTAACCTGTCCAGAGAGAGAGAGAGATAAAGAGAGAGACAGAGAGAGAGAGAGAGAGAGAGAGAGAGAAGAGAGAGAGAGAGAGAGAGAGAGAGAGAGAGAGAGAGAAGAAGAGAACAGAGAGAGAAAGAGAGAGAAAAAGAAAAGAAGAGACAGAGAAGAAGAGAGAGAAGAGAGAGAGAGAGAGAGAGAGAGAGAGAGAGAGAGAGAGAGAGAGAGAGAGAGAGAGAGAGAGAAGATAGAGACGAGAGAGAGAGATAAAGAGACAGGAGAGAGAGAGAGAGAGAGAGAGCCGGAGAGAGAGCGAGAGCGAGCTTTGTCCAAACACAGTCTGAAAAATAGACTAATTGTGAAGCTGTGAGCATGAACTGGAAAGCATGACTTCACTTCACTATAAACAAGACTGCATTCTTTCAATTCTTTTCCTTCTTTGGTAACATTATAATGTTACAAGTTAAAGGTTTTGAATGTGAGATGTCTAATGTCACGCATGCTTAAGATTTACACGAGTATCATAATTACTAAGTTGTAATTTCTGTGTGTTTAAATATGTGGCATAATCAACCACAGTGTTAATATACCAATAGGCTACATGTGTCATTGGGTTTGCCATTGAAAAAGCGTCCCGACTCAATTATTGAAAATAATTATGTATAAATAACTAAACTTTACATATTTAAAACCGGTAGTGTCTATCAGGTTTCTATCATGAGTAAGCCTGAAAATKAACTAATCATCTCTCTCATCAGGTATAGCCACAGTCTTTAAATAGATCAGAGTGACAGCTATTGGTGACTGTCCTCTATTGGCACGGTTACAACTCTGGTGACATCATCACAGTGGCGTGATGATGGAGCGGGAAGAGGCGGCGGTCGGGAGGGGTGGAACATCAGGAAATTATAAACTGTGTTTTTAGGAAGGATTTTGAGAACAGTTAGTCTAGAATGCTGACAGCCACAGTCCTTATATGGACATGGTGAAACTTGATTGGAACTCTGAAGCATAACTGTACTGTACAGAGTTGAAATTAGCCTGGTCCCAGCTATTGCTTACACGCCACTCTCTCACTTGAGAAGCTTACCTAGTAATTTTTTAGATGATCTCATTTGCTATTTTGTAGCTTTAGCAACTATGTGTGTGTTTTTCTATCCCAGTTCGTTCCTCTCCCGTAGGCTTTACAGATGCYCCCCACCCCTTGGCTGCAACCATTCTAATTTAGTTTACCCTGCACGCACAACCCACGTGGAATTCCTGGTCTCTTTTTGACCCTTCCGGAAACATGGATCACTCCAGAGAACACTGCTACCCCAGCTGCTGTCTCTTCATCTGATAACATTTTCTCTCATACTCCGAGAGGATTTGGTCGTCGTGGTGGTGGCACAGGGCTGCTCATTTCTCCTAAATGGAGATTATCTCTTTTCTCCCTCACACACCTGTCCATCTCCTCATTTTTATTTATTTATTATTTATCTCTGAAACTGCAAGCACTTATCTCCCTCACTAGCTTTAAGCACTTGCTGACAGAGCAGCTCACAGATTACTGCACCTGTACATAGCCCATCGATAATTTAGCCCAAACAACTACCTCTCCCCCTACTGTATTTATTTATTTATTTTGCTCCTTTGCACCCCATTATTTCTATCTCTACTTTGCACATTCTTCCACTGTAAATCTACTATTCCAGTGTTTTACTTGCTATATTGTATTTACTTCGTCACCATGGCCTTTTTTTGCCTTTACCTCCCTTATCTCACCTCATTTGCTCACATTGTATATAGACTTATTTTTATTGACTGTATGTTTGTTTTACTCCATGTGTAACTCTGTGTTGTTGTATGTGTCGAACTGCTTTGCTTTATCTTGGCCAGGTCGCAATTGTAAATGAGAACTTGTTCTCAACTTGCCTACCTGGTTAAATAAAGGTTAAATAAAATAAAATAAATTATAAAAAATGTCCGCATCCTATGACTCGCAYTGTCCTCTTTCCTCCCGGCCTGCTCGGCCATCCCCTCCTGCTCCATGGTTGAGTGACTCATTGCGAGCTTACAGAACAGAGTTGCGGGCAGTTGAGACTTTTTCCTATTCGTCATTTCCCTCATCAACTCATCCCTGACCATTGGCTGCATCCCCTCTGACTTCAAGATGGCCAGGGTCGCTCCCCTCCTTAAGAAACCAACACTCAATCCCTCTGATGTCAAAAACTACAGACCGGTATCCCTTCTTTCTGTTCTTTCCTAAAYACTTGAGCATGCTGTCTCTGATCAATTCTCTCTTTATCTCTCTCAGAACAATCTCCTTGACCCTAACCAGTCAGGCTTCAAGATGGGTCGCTCAACTGAGACTGCTCTTCTCTGTGTCACGGAGGCTCTCCGCACTGCCAAAGCTGTCTCTCTCTCCTCTGTTCTCATCCTCCTAGATCTATTTGCTGCCTTCAACACAGTGACTCATCAGATCCTCTCCACTCTCTCAGGGCTGGGGGTCTCAGGCTCTGCACACACATTGCATCCTACCTGACAGGCCGCTCCTACCAGGTGACGTGGAGAGGATCTCTGTCTGCACCACGTACTCTCACTACTGGTGTCCCCCAGGGCTCGGTTCTAGGCCCTCTCTTCTCTCTATACACCAAGTCACGCGGCTCCGTCATGTCCTCACATGGTCTCCCCTATCATTGCTATGTGGATGACGCTCAACTACTTTTCTTCTTCCCTCTTTCCAATCGAAGCTCGCATCCGCTTACAGGACCGTGGTACTTGCCTACAGAGCAGAAAGAGGAATTGCTCCTCCCTTCAGGCTCTGCTCAAACTCTACACCCCAACCCAACCCAAGTTGGTCTCTTGAGCCACATCTTGTCTCTTGAGCTCCCGCTCAACCCAGTCCAAGCTCTTCTCTGTCCTGGCACCCCAATGGTGGAACCGAGTCCCTGCCCATCTTCCGAAAACCCTACTCTTCAAAGATTATTAAAAAAATATATATATATTTAACCTTTATTTAACTAGGCAAGTCAGTTTAGAACAAATTCTTATTTACAATGACGGCCTACCCCGGCCAAACTCAGATGACGCTGGGCCGATTGTGCGCTGCCCCATGGGACTCCCAATCACGGTCGGTTGTGATGCAGCCTGGAGACGAACCAGGTCCTGCAGTGACACCCTTTGCACTRAGATGCAGTGCCTTAGACCGCTGCGCCACTCGGGAGTCCATAATCTTAAATAATTCCACAGTGCACCCCCTCCTCATGAGAATATTTGACTGTGTTTACACAGGCAACCTAATTCAGATCTTTTGACAATTATTTGTTATATCTGATACCTATCTGATCTTTCCCTAATGTGTAAACAGCAATAACAAAAAAACATGGAATCTGATCTTTTGAGTTCCAATTTACACCACCTCCAAATGTGGATCTCAATCCTGATACAACTCAGTCTGGTCAGATCTGATTTATTTTGCTCTGAAATGTTTCCATTTTGCACATGCCATGCCGTTACCACGTCAACTACCCCAAAATTTAAAGGAACAGTGACAGGAAATGAGCATCGCATCTGTGTACTACTTCAAATGCTACATCAATGTGAATGCACAAATCTGATATGGGCCACATATAAAACTGAGTGTGGACAGTCAGAAAAAAAGATTGGATATGAATAAAAATTAATCTGAATTGGGTTGTTAGGGTGGCTGCCTTTTCTGTGTTACAGGTTGTCTTGCTATACTCTTAGGATAACCTTTGGAAGAACCCTATTTGGTTCCAGGTATAATCATTTTGGTTCCATGTAGAACCCTTTCCACAGAGGGTTCTAGATGGAACCCAAAAGGGTTCTACCTGGAACCAAAAATGATACTCCTATGGGGACAGCCAAAGAACCCTTTCGGATCCCTTTTTTCCCCTACTCAATGGGGAAAGGCCTATGATGACATATAAAACAATACTATATAAGGTAACGTGAATGTGTATACCAGATCATAAAATCATAAGAAAGGCTATGAGACATCATTTAGAAAAAACATCGTCCTGTCTTAAGGTACAGTACGAATGATGACAAAAAGTTATACCAACAACTGAAGGTTTACTTATAGTTTACTACCACTGCTAATCCGGCGTAAAGGTTTCCTGCAGCGTACTGTATTATACGGTTTCTGTGAACCGTTCTGACACCATGTTGACACATTAGACCTGTATTTGACCGGAGTCAGACAAAGTGCGGACCAGAGAACACAGCAATCAAAGAAACTCAAACCAAATCATTCCCTGCCTTCACTCCAAGGTGCTGACAAGCTTTATGCTGTGTTTGCAAAATGTGATACAGGTCGAGGTTCGGCACCTTCTCCGTCGCAGCTGTCAACAAGCAAGGTCGCTTGATCAATGGGGTTCCAACTGGCCCATATCAGATTTGTGGATTCACATTGATGTAGCATTTGAAGTAGTACACAGATGCAATGCTCATTTCCTGTCACTGTTCCTTTAAATTTTGTGTAGTTGACGTGGTAACGGCATGGTATGTGCAAAAAGAAAACATTTCAGAGCAAAATAAATCAGATCTGAGCATCCAGACTGAATTGTATCAGGATTGAGATCCACATATGGAGGTGGTGTAAATTGGAAGTCAAAAGATCAGATTCCATGTGTTTTTTTGTTTGTTGCTATTTACATATTAGGGAAAAGATCAGATAGGTATCATATATGCCAAATAATTGTCAAATGATCTGAATTGGACTGCGTGTGTAAACACAGCCAAATATTCTCATGAGGAGGGAGGGGGGCGCTGTGGGATTATTTAAGATTCTCTTTGAAGAGTTTGGTTTTCAGATGTTGATGGGCATGGCCGGAGAGGATGGAACTTGAGGTGCGTCCCAATAATATTTCCTTTGGTGGAGGCATGTGGGCTGGTAGGAGTTTACACCATATTTCTCATATTAGTCATTTCCATTCAAATCAGCAAGGGCAAGTGAACAAGCGCTCACATTGGGAGGAAGGTGAGATAATTGGGACAAAACCTGGGAGGTTTGACAGAAGCATACTGCCCACACTGTGCAGTGCGGGTTTATCCCACCAGGGGGAGACAACGGGACCTGGGGCCTGACAGCCTACTGATTTATGACCTGACGACACATTTAGCTGTGTATACTTTTACATAGTATAACATTACAAGTGTGCTTTAATGACAGGCAGCAATGGTGAAATTGTGAAAACTATATGGCTGGAGGATCTTGGCATCCTTGATGAAATACAATCCTAAATCCCAATGAAGTGTTTCATTTTATAGGTGAATTTATGACAATAACTTAGTAGGGGAAATGCTTTAGCCATAACATATTCTGACATATTATTATCTAAATGACCAGTGAAAATCAACAAAGAGGAGGGAATTATGCAGTAGTCTCTGGAGTCAGTTGCTCGTCTGTGTACTGCAGTGATACATTGCCTAAAAGCACTACCATGTCACCCATATCTGTAACTGGGGTGTGTGTATGTACATGCCTTAATGGTGTGTGTCTGTGTGCGCGTGTGTGTGTGCCGTGCTTTGACGTCACCGTGGTCGTAGTGACCTCCTAGTGTTGCCCTGTGTCACTCACGTCTGTGGCCTTCTTCTCAGCCTGCTCCAGCTTCTCCTGGGCGTCCTTCAGCGACTCGGAGTATTTATCCAACTCATCCTCTACTCCCTTCAGCTTCTTCGCAGGGCAGCAACTCTTCTTCCAGCTAGGAGCGCACGCACGCACGCACGCACGCGACGCACGCACATGCACACGCACACGCACACACACACACACACACACACACACACACACACACACACACAATAATGTCAGGGGACCAATCCATTTTGTTTGTTTGTTAGAGTCATATTCAATAAGATACATAACCGATTCAATAAGATACATAACCGATTCAATAAGATACATAACCGATTCATATCAAACCTACTCTAAAGAGCATTCACAGAAGTCTCCATAAGCACTACATAGATGCTTCACAAATCATTCATAAGCAAAGTCCTACTGCATAAAGAGTGATATAACAGCTCCTTATATATATGACGCTTAATATGGCACGGTCCTTGATGCCGCCTTAAGCATATCGTTTACTTATGAAGGGCTTATGTAGGGTTTATGAAGGGCTTATGTAGGGTTTATAAAGGGTTTATGAAGGGTTTATGTAGGTTTTATGAAGGGTTTATGAAGGATTTACATAGGGTTTTGAAGGGTTTATGAATGTTTATAAAGGGTTTATGAAGGGTTTATAAAGGGTTTATGAAGGGTTTATGAAGGCGTCAGTATGCCTTAAAAGCGAATTCCTTTTTAGTTTGAAGTGGGACCCATACTGCATATAGATTGAGTTGGCAGTACAAGAACTGTCCTGTTGAAGGTTATAATCTATTCTCCAGTCGATGTGTCTGGGTATAACAGAGCACTGCCTGAGGCTGACCAGGGCAGGTTGGGCCAGGCATGAGGACAGACTTATAAAGGGAAAGCTGTCATAGTGTCCCTCCAGAGTCATAGGTTGTTTTCCAAATGCCACCCTATTCCCTACATAGTGCACTACCTTTCACTAGTGCACTACCTTTCACCAGTGCCCATCAAAAGTAGTGCACTATGTAGGGAATAGGGTGGCATTTGTGACTAAACATAGTCTCAGAGTGACTGGGGCTGCAGCTGGTGATGTTCGCTCAGTCTCCCCTTTCAACGGGCATCAAATAAACCCCTGTGCATTATCCACAAGCCTGGCAGCCGGACATAGCTCCCTCCGCGGCCTCGTAAAAGCAGACACCTATTAATTGTATTCTTGTGACGATAGCGACTCTCTGCTACTACTGTTTAWGGTAAAGGTCAAGTAAAGTAAAAAGAGAAAAATGGTGCCCTGGTCATAGACTGAAGCTTTTGAGAGTTGAGTGTACCTGTAGGAGGGTTGCTTGTTTTGGGGGGTCCCCTGTTCACCTCATCATATCTAAGTTCTTGCTATCTTTCCCAATGTAATTAAAARAAAATCTTCCTGACGAGTGTTAAAAATGTCTAGGCTACAACCAAAGAAGCTTCATGTGGTTAGGATCGTCGATAGAAAAGATCCCCTCTAACCTAGAAAAAGCCCATTGTGAATGTGAATGACAGCGGCAGTGTGTGAACCGTGAACACTATGTCCTTGTGATGAATGTCATTCTTTTATTACATCTGACAGATTACAGCGGTCTTTTGGGCTCCAGCTATGTGAGAGGGCCATTCTGATCCCAGGCCTGCTGCTCTTTCATGTTATTTTGGTTCCAGCCTTGATCCCCTTTTTCTTTGTTGAACAACAATTCCAATAGACATGCCACCGTCAAGGCTGCTCCAAAGAGAAATGTCGGTGCTGGAATCAGAATAGCCCAAGGTGTGGTCATCTGCGAACAAATACTTGTGAGGGAAGACTACTCCTATTTATAGAGAGGCTCCATTTGGTTCTAGCTGACTACGTCAATTAAACATGACAGATGAGTAGAATGGAAMATTTAGACGCCAACAAAAGCTGAAGCGATTAGACCATTAGTTATTCGCCGCCACGGAAGCAAATGTTCTCCATGGTATCACAAATACACACTGGGGGGTAGACAAATGTTCAAGGACAAGGGGGGGGGGGTTCCATTTCCATTCCATTCCAAGCCACTGGTGGCTTTCGTTACTTGGGAACTAAACGGAAAGAGAGGACTCACATAACATAATGGGTAATATTAGTCAAGTCTAAAGTGACCAGAAGCAATTTGGTTCAGTACTGTACATGTCCATATAAGCTCAAGCTATTTTCTATTCAGGAGGAGGATCCATTCCAAATCTCCATCATTAATCTGGGTTCTTGAGGCAGCTGAGGTAGGAAGTAGCTTCATAACAGTAAAAATGAGGTACAGTAGAATGAGATGGTGTATCTTCTCTTGTCCAGGTCCAGGTCCAGGTATAGCTACACAATCAGTTGTTGCCAAATCTGACAAGTTGTGTAGGTAGGGATGATTTTTTTTTTTAAATGCCACAGCTCTGAAGGTGCATATGCGTTCRATCATTTACTTCCAAATGCTCAAGACAAAGCAGAAAGATGGTTTTCTTGTTCCCATGGGGGATGGTAGGGAGTAGCCTATGTCCAAAGGCAGAAAATAGAATGAAACTGGGAGAAGGGCTAAGCTGCTATGGAGCCATAATGTCAACATTATGAGAAGTGTTCATCATAGACAGACCATGGGTAACAGCTGAGAGGGAGAACATGAAAAAGCTCGGACCAAGATGTAACTGATTCTGAGATGGGGTTGGATCCAAAATGATGACTGGAGAGTGTCTTTAGTCATTCTATCCCGGWCTTGATTTTCCAACAGAAAAGTGGCAGAAGTTGATTGCAGGACGTGACAGGGTTAAAACTCAAACACCTTAAATTGTGTCTATTTCTTGAAGGCTAGCTAACACTTGTATAATACAGAATCTGACCATCTTCAATGGTTAAATTATAACAAATGAGAGATGACACTGGACATATGATCATTGGGAAGACTGGTATTCTCAAGTTCCCTGATTGGGTCARTACTGACAATTTGGGTTTGCTACTTAAGCAATAAGGCCTGAGGGGGTGTGGTATATGGCCAATATACCACGGCTAAGGGCTATTCTTAAGCACGATGCAACACGTAGTGCCTGGATACAGCCCTTAGCCGTGGTATATTTTCCATATACCACTGACCTCCGAGTTGCCTTATTGCTATTATAAACTGGTTACGAACGTGATTAGAGCAGTAAAAATACATGTTTTGTCCTCCCCGTGGTATACGGTCTGATTGGCTGACAGCCGTGGTATATCAGACCGTATACCACAGGTATGACAAAACATTTATTTTTACTGCTCTAATTACGTTGGTAACCAGTTTAAAATAGCAATAAGGCACCACTGGGGTTTGTGATATATAGCCAATATACCACACCCCCTCAGGCATTATTGCTTAAATATACCACGGCTGTCAGCTAATCAGCATTCAGGGCTCGAACCACCCAGTTTATACTTCAAAATGAAACACTCATTCACACTGTACTCCTTAAGTCAGCTTATGCCCCCTTCATCAATGTGCTTTGACTCGGGGAATTTAACACTGCCYGTAATAACCTCAAACTGGCTGGGCCGTCTGGTGGGATCTGTCCATCTATCTAATCCACTTCACTCCGATCGGCCCGCTGTACCCATGAAACACCATTGAAGAGACTATAAGGACATTTATTATTTGTAGTTGCAAAAGTCTGAAGTAGCTTCATGGATAACTTCACAAGAGGATATTTAGAACAAACACTTACCTATCTTCCACATAGACGTTGGACATCTGTCTTACCATGTGTTTCAGGGTAGAAACTACATACTTGAAATATAGTAAATATTTGATAAAATATTTAATAAAATCACTGACTGAGTTTTTACAGTATGTTTATTGTATATTGTAGAATAGATTGTACATGGATTACCATATGTGGATGACATACTGTCTGTCAATGACCAAACCACTTCATAGTTGACAGAGGGGAGCAGTATAATCATTAAATTGAATAAATCAGTGTAAAATCAATTTCTATTGGCATTAGATACAGTTGCCCCTCTCCCTTCAAGCAATGAAAAGGCAGGGAATGCCCTCTTGTTCAGTTAGTTATATTCCCATACCTGTTTGCATTTGTCCTCTGCCCCCTTTTTGTCTCCTTCTGCTTGCTCTGCCCGATCAATAGCATTCTCCTTATCCAGTTTCAACATTTGCATTTTCTTCTTGATGGCTTCCATGGTTACTGTTGTTTTTTTCTCTCTCCTAATAACAGGCGAAAAGGGTTCAGAGTTGGTGCTCTCGACGGACGCGCACGAGCCACACAGAGGACAGAGGACTGAAGTTCACAGAAGCAGCACCTCGAGCCGAGTGATGAGACAAAGCTAGTCTGGATTAGGTAAGGGAGGATGGGAGGATGTAATTCTGTCCAGAGCCCAATACTTTTTTTGGAAAGTTCAGATAAATCACGCCCGAGCTAGAGTGACGTCGCGCGCCTGTGATTCGTTCAACGCGTTGGGTAGGAATTAGGCGCACAGATTTTGTCCATTTTTGGAAGGCTCCGATTTCATATAACGTTCGAATGTCTGTGGTATGATATTGGACCTAAATATATCTGTAGACATAGGGATATAGGTGCCCACATCATGTAATGAAAAGGTTGGCCATCTTTAATAGGTCTACTTGTGTGTATTTAATTTCCCCTGTATTTGCCGTTCACTCCCGAGCGCACTGGGGGACGCAATTAGGCATGGTTTTAACCAGCTCATGTAAAAGTTATAGCCTTCATGCGCTCTTCCTCTTCATGGGTTCATTTATGTCCACATTTAATACAATTTGCACACTTGACGACATTACAGCCAGTGTCGTCTTAGTTTGTTCGCCTGAACTAGGCTTGTTCATTGATAMAAGTCTGTCAGGGCATGGGCTGTTTCTTATGGTATTTCAAAGARGGGAAAATAACAGAAACAAGTTGTAACAACAGTAAAAAGTTATGTTGCCAAGAYTGAGGGTAGTTGGTGCCGGTTAGCAGCAGCCACCTGGGGACGAAGTTGGTCTTTGGTGAAGAATGACCGGTCACAAACGACAAGGTACAGTAAGGAGCCATGGGGAAATGTATTTGTGACTGACTAGGCTACTGTAGACTTGATGCGACTAGAATTCGTTCACAATGGCAAGTCTATTTTACTCATGTTAACCTGTCTGAATATCAGCATAGCAGGTCATATTATGATATGAAGCATTGATAAAGAAGTGACTTCTTCAACATTTTAATGTTTCATAAAGAGAAATAAAATAACTTCTCAGAGAAAACCAGCTTTATTGACCATAAATCTCTTTTACAATACTATAGCACTGTTAATACATGTATATAGTATCAAAATCAGAAAGGTCAACAAAACAATTAGAAAATGAAAAGAAAAAAACACTCACGCTTTCCCTATGTTTGTAATCAACACATAGGCAACTTAACAGTTGTTTTCTATCCAACTATTTCGATTAAGAGAAAAGAGAGAACAAATGTTTGTAAAAGAGTGGATTTATATGATGTGTTAAGTTAAACAAATGGATAAGTGCACTTGAAGATGGGAAAACGTTAACAGTTAAATACAATTAGTTGTAAAATACATATAGCAGGCACTTTTTGACTCAATGATATGTTGAAAGAAGGTTAGGTTACAATGAGGCCTCTGACAATGTGAAATAGGCTGGCAATTCAGGGTACCTGACGGTTAATAACAACAACATTGGACACATTATCCTTTGCATACAATGSCCATCATAGGATTGTACTGTGTGACAAGAGAAATTACCCCAAAATACATATCTAAATTTGTGTCTAAAGATCTACTGGTTACAGTTGGCTATTAGATGCATATTACACAGTCTACATCTGATAAAGATTTTAACCAATCAATAGCACCCGAAGGAACAGTCATTCATGATTCTAAACAATGTCCTGAAGAAAGCAAAGTATGGCTTTATGAGCTTCAAACACAGATAATATCAGGTCCAAAAGTTCATATGATGACACAAACAAATACTCACATATACTTTATTAACATATAAATGTAATAGAARATACCATTTGTAACACATTTCATAGCATTATTTATCTTTAAAAAAAGAAAGAAAAAAAAAAGATCTGTTTTCTCTCTATGAATTGTTTAATCGCAAAGTAAATCATTGCACCTCTGGTCCAAATTGCAACAAAATACAGTTAAATGTCATTGGTTCAAATAAAAAGGAGGAGCCTACCTGACAACACACATTCTTGTTAAACAATGTCTTCTTTGGGATCTGACCAAAGCCACGGTTGTTTATGGTAAACACCTAGCTGAGCTCTGTGTTGCAGGGTGACCGACCGTCTCTTACCGTTCACCCTGGCCAGTTAAAATCATTGGTCAGTCAAGTAAGATCTCAACACTTACCCGCGCTGTAAGACCACCTTTTGGTGACTGCATTTTTCGAATCCAAAAAAGCAAAAAACAGACACCGCCAAACAGATAGTTATTGTGCTCACTAAAATAATAGCATGCTAGCGTTAAAGGCAAATATCGGTTATTGGCAGGAGGATGTGAATTTAATAAAAACGGTGAAGCGGCAGTGAACACATGCAATCTAGGACCTAAACGCTCAATTAAATCACAAACTATCAAGGACTACCTCAAAGACTTGGATACATATATATATATTTTTTTAGCATTATCCAAAAACAAAACCAGTGGCACTGTAACGCTCTTGAACGTGACAAATAATCTAAGAAAAAAATTCACTTAAAATAAACACCCTAATGCTTTCACTTTTTACCCCTTTCCTTTCTTTTTAATTATCACACCCTAATATTGCTCCTCTTCAAGCATAATACCTCTTCGTTTTCCTCTTTTCTCTAACATAGCCTGGGCGTGTAGGCCCTGAACATCGGATTTGTCTTCGCTGTATATATGTATGTGTGTGTGTGTGTGTGTGTGTGTGTGTGCACGTTTCATCACTGCTCCTGCCCGTCCTCCCTGAGCTCGGAGGGCAGGAACTTGTACTGCTGCTGTCGGATGGTGGCCAGCTTCTTTCTGGCCTCGTCCAACTCCCTCTCCTTCCTCAGCATCTCCTCCTGGGCAGCAATGATCTAACAGACAGAACACAACTGGTTAACACCCTGATCTAACAGACAGAACACACCTGGTAACACTCTGATCAACAGACAGAACACAAACTGGTAACACCCTGATCTAACAGACAGAACACAACTGGTTAACACCTATACTAACAGACAGAACACAACTGGTTAACACCCTGATCTAAACAGACAGAACACACTGGTTACACCCTGATCTAACAGACAGAACACAACTGGTAACACCCTGATCTAACAGACAGAACACAACTGGTTAACACCCTGATCTAACAGACAGAACACAACTGGTTAACACCCTGATCTAACAGACAAAACACAACTGGTTAACCACCCTGATCTAAAGACAGAACACAACTGGTAACACCCTGATCTAACAGACAGAACACAACTGTTACACCCTAGTCTAACAGACAGGAAACACAACTGATTAACACCCTGATCTAACAGACAGAACACAACTGGTTAACACCCTGATCTAACAGACAGAACACAACTGGTTAACACCCTGATCTAACAGACAGAACACAACTGGTTAACACCCAGAACACACCTCCTTCCATACATAGATTAACAGATAGGCGCATGGAAACAGGTATACACACCAACAGATATACAAAACATGCCTCATATGTGATCTTTAAGAAAGGAATTCTGAATGTGAATTCGGGTGTCATAGAATGACACTGTCTTCCTCTATTGCACTGAAATAGTCCTTACATCGATGGGAAGTTTGTGTGAAAATTCCAGCAGGCTCTCGTGGCCCTCTGCTTACCTGAGCAATGCCGCCCACCATCTTGCTCTTAACAACCACGGCCTGCTCGTCTTGGGCGTCAAAGGCTGCTTTCTGTGCCGCCTTCACCAGGCTATCRGAGGCCCTCTTAACAGCATTTCCGGCAGCCTGTGGAAGTTCAGAATGGACAGTGGGGTCAAGGTGACACAAACTCTAAGCCAAAACCCAAAGCATTCACACTTTAAGATGCTTACAGACACACACTTTTCTGTGATATCCAGCACACTGTGTGCAGGCCTTTTAAAGACGAGTGTAATCACATTTCAATAATGTAGCCCTGTAAGAAAAAAAAAACGAAATTCCAGACAGGATTTTAAAAGTGAATTGGGCTCCCAAAAGGGGTGTGGAACACTGACGACTGACTGACACATAGCTTTCGGTTAAGACCATGACTTCTCCACTCCTACTGTTCATAAACAGTGCCCCTGGAAAGGGAATGTCTGCCTCCAGCCAGAGCTACTGGAGAGGACCCAAACACCCTGCTCTCTCTTCACGCTTGGGGATTGCTTTAAAAGGCAATAMGGAGCTGTTCGCCGTAGTTCACTTGAAGCAAAACATACTTGTTACCAAGACTCACTTGGCAGCCCATTACAAACAAGGAGACGTGTTTTTTTTCCACCCTTCTCCTTTTGAGGCTTCGCTGAGAGAAAATAGGTACCGTGCTGGCAAGGCCAGAGCTGCTTTCCTGTCCAATTCTCCCTCCCCTTACACTATCTCTATGGTCGGAATGTCACTGTTAGCTTAGCCCTGACATAAAACACAATGCTAGACAACCCCGTCGGATCCCCAACAGCTGCTAGTCAGTAAAAGACGCCAGGTTTGTTTTCCTGGTACTGACCAAAATAGCGTACAGGTGTGGGAGGTTGAATTAAAAACTCTTTTCACACTATTGTGCAAATCTGAACCATCTTGTGCTGGCATGGATATTTTTCTTTCATAGTCATTTTCAGCACCCTTCCAGCAACTATGGAGGAATCGTCACCAGGCTGGGGCAGTACAGTTTGGTTCAGTAGTGGGAAAAGGTTCATGGTTTTATTTTTTATGCCCAAGGCAACATATCTCGTACAAACCAAGTGGTTTTGTTTCATACATTTGATTTACACAATTATAAAAATAGATTGCTATCCTTTCCTGAGGTGTATTTCCATACCGCTTTGATACGACAGCAGTCAACACTGCTGTCAGTGGTCCGTTCTCTCATTTGTCGAGTATGTCAGGGATGTGCAGTATATGGCTTCATTTAGCAATTTGCCTCATGGCTATCACCACATCACAGCCATGACAAAACATGTCATAACATTATTGATTTTATACCAAGGGTTACCAGCATTAAAAAGCCAGATTATTTCCAAACTATACATTTTTCAACAAAACGTGATGCTACATTCACCAACATTGGTTGTCAAGTGCAATTTTAGGCGTTCACTGGTTGTTAGTTTTATTCAGTTTTATTCTGCCGTGTAAAGCAAAACTACCCAAGCACTGGTTGATTGTTCTAGAACTTTGCAGGTTGCWATGGCAAACAAAAATGGTTGCTATGGAGGCTATACCCCCCTTGCTAGCTAGCCAACTACACAGCTAAGACAATTCACTTCAAACTAGCTGCATTCTTTTTTTCTTTTTTCGTGTTTATCAATTGTCAAGGCTTTTTACAGTGGAAATCAGATGTATAAGTTGCATGGCTGGGCAGACGAGACAGTGGATCTGTAGTAGTAGTAGTAGCAGTGCGTTGCTAAGTAACGATGTAACCTATGGCACTTTTTATGAATGTGCCCATGTGTATGTTGTCTAGTATATCATAGGCCGGATAGACTAACAATGGGAATTCCAAACCAACCATTGTATAATGACTCTATTTAACCCCCTCTGGTCTGATACCCCCTGCTGCCTTCGCTTCATGTCAGGGACAGTCAGAATACCCATACACCCCGCGGCCACGTACCTACCACACAAGCCTTACACACAGCACTACAATCGACTCTTAATCTTAACGGGCTTAATAACCAGGCAACGTTGACTAACTACATGGCCTTCCAAAAGGGATTGGAAACAAACGTGGAGTCTTCAACTTCTCCAGTGTGGCAGTAATCAAAGGCCGCAGCTTGGGTTACGACATTTTCAAAGGCAATGTATGTTGTTTCGAGAGACACTGTATACACAACTATATGGGAATGACCCAGCAGCAGCTGCAAGCCCRGAACAGCAGGAGATAAGCCGCTGCTGATTGGGATGAGAGAATATGAGCCGGTTGGCTGGTTGGTGTGCATAGAGCTGGGGGGAGATCCTGTAACTACACAGGATCGACTATTTCCAGAGAGWGGACTGACTGTGGATGGCCCACGTCAGTAATGCTGGGACAGCTTTGATAGGCTGGACTTCTGATTTTCACACACAGTTCTGAAACAGAATACCCTCCATATATGGATTGTGGAAATGATGAGTTTCCATGACGACACACCTCTAAAAGATAGTTTGCTAAACAGGAAGTTAAATGTCTCTTCTGCTGTGTCACCAGAGAATACTGATAGATACGTTTCTACTGARGTCTGAATGAGTTGGCTCCTCGCAGTACTTATGAAATGGAGAAAAAGATTGGGGCCTTTGGAGACAATAGACAAGGGTGGATTTCCTCACCTGTCCTTTTCTTTATGGAACAACAGACACTTCTAGAAATACTGTAGCAATGGGATGTTAATAGATAGAGCCATTGATTTAGAGCCATTGATTTAGACCGTGACACATCTCACTCCCTCCCTCGGAAACCATTTCTCAGCTCCGGCCTCCTCCAAATGAGCCCTAACTGTGGTCTTTGACGCCCCCAAAAAGTTTTTTTCCTAAGAAATAAAAACTGCAGAACCCCAGAAGGACTGGTCTAAGCTGGTCTAAACATTATTGTTAAAGAGGCAGTAGAGACAAAAGCCACAATTAAAATCAAATGGCAGGGACGTAGTTTAGGCCAAAAGAATTACAGTGGGTATTGACAGGGTCTGTAGCCATTAAAGACTAATAGCATACAAAACGGAAATCACTGTGACCAAATCAGGAATTGCTTCACTGCGAGGGATAAGGCTGTGCTAAAACCAACAAAGACACACGTCACCGCCCTATGGGATACTCAGTCTTTATGACAGAGTCATAGCAAGTTTACCACTGTGTCACCATTGAAAAACCTTTTGACTGACTGTTAATCATCAACTGACTCCCCCTGTCACATTGGTTTGTATGTATAGACTGAGCAGACAGAGCAGCTGCCGGGGGGGTAGAGGACACAATAGGAGAAGCTCTATAAGTACATAGCACTCTGACCTGTAGCCTCTTCATGGTCTGGGAGTCCTGGTCAGCCTTGACCTTGCAGGCCACCAGGAGCTGGGCAGTGGAGGCAGACACCTGCTTGGCTGAGCTGACCAGCTTCTCCTCGCTGGCGTGGCCCTGCACCGCCGAGTTGGCTGCCTCGCACAGGTTGCTGGTCGCTGCTGCCACCATTCGGGCCTAGTGGAACAGAGAGTTGGAGAAGAGGGTTGTGAATGTATTCCGTTTGTCATCAAATCGGTGAGATAAATGAATGCCTCTATTATTAATTCACATGCGTAGACAAGAAATGATGCCACCATAAATTTAATAAGTTATATTCCTTAGTAATGGTGCTACTTTAGGTAGATTTTGATCATCTACTGGTTAAGGAATATTCTAATACCTCATCTACTTGTTAAGGAATATTCAAATACCTCATCTACTGGTTAAGGAATGTTCGAATACCTCATCTACTGGTTAAGGAATGTTCAATTTAAAGCAAATAAGAGCTGTTCGCCGTAGTCACTGCAAGCAAAGACATTACTTGTTACAAAGACTCCGTTGGCAAGCCCATTACAAACAAGGAGACGTGTTTTTTTCCCCCCCCTTCTCTCTTTTGAGGCTTACGCTAGAGAAACAGGTAGCCCGTGCTGGCAAGGCACAGAGCCTGCTTTCCTGTCCAATTCGTCGGCTCGCCCTTATCACTATCTCCTATGCTCGGCATGTGCACTGTTATGCTTAGCCCTGACATAAAAACACAATGGCTGACAACCCCGTCGGGTCCCAACACAGCTGCTAGTCAGTAAAAGACGCCAGTTTGTTTTCCCTGGTAACTGGACCAAAATAGCGTACATGGTGGGACAGTTGAATTAAAAAACTCTTTCAGCACTATTGTGGCAATATCTGAACCATCTTTTGTGCTGGCATGGATATTTGTTCTTTCATAGTCATTGTCAGCACCTTTCACGAAACTATGGAAGGAATCGTCACGCATGAGACTGGGCCAGTACCAGGTTTGTGTTCAGTAGTGGGGAAAGAGGTTCATGTTTTATATTTATAGATGCCCAATGGCAACGATATCTCGTACAAACCAAGCTGCGTTTTGTTTCATACATTTGAGTTTATACACAATTAATAAACATAGATTGCTATCTTGTCCTGACGTGTATTTCCTATACGCTATTATACGTACAGCAGGTCAACACTGCTGCTCAGGTCGTCGTTCTTCATTTGTCGAGTATGTCAGCGGATGTGCAAATATATGGGCTTCATTTAGCAATTTGCCTTCATGGCTTCACCACATCACAGCCATTGACAAAAACATGTCATAACATTAATTGATTTTATATCCAAGCGCGTACCAGCCATTTTAAAAGCAGGATATTCTCCAAACTAACAGTGTTTTTCAACAAACGTGATCTACATTCACTCAACATGGTTGTCAAGTGCAATTTTAGGCCGTTCAGTTGGTTTTGTTTGATTTCAGTTTTATTCTGCCCGTGAAAAGCAAAACACTTACGCCAGCACTGTGGTTGATGTGTCTAGAAACTTTGCAAGTTTGCAATTGGCAAACAAAAATGGTTGCTATGGAGGCTATACCCCCTTGCTAGCTAGCCAACTACACAGCTAAGAGCACATTCCTTCAAACTAGCTGCATTCTTTTTTCTTTTTTCGTGTTTATCAATTGTCAAGGCTTTTACAGTGGAAATCAGATGTATAAGTTGCATGGCTGGGCCAGACGCAGACAGTGGATCTGTAGTAGTAGTAGTAGCAGTGCGGTTGCTAAGTAACGATGTAACCTATGGCACTTTTTATGGAATGTGCCCATGTGTATGTTGTCTAGTATATCATAGGCCGGATAGACTAACAATGAGAATTCCAAACCAACCTATGTATAATGACTCTACTTTAACCTCCCTCTGGTCTGATACCCCCTGCTGCCTTCGCTTCATGTCAGGGACAGTCAGAATACCCATACACCCCCGCGGCCACGTACCTACACACAAGCCTTACACACAGCACTTACAATCGACTCTTAATCTTAACGGGCCTTAATAACCAGGCAACGTTGAACTAACTACATGGCCTTCCAAAGGGGATTGGAAACAAACGTGAGTCTTCAACTTCTCCAGTGTGGCAGTAATCAAAGGCCGCAGCTTGGTTACACATTTTCAAAGGCAATTATGTTGTTTCGAGAGACACTGTATACACAAACTATATGGGAAGACCAGCCCAGCAGCTGCAAGCCCAGACAGCAGGAGATAAGCCGCTGCTGATTGGGATGAGAGAATACGGGCCGGTTGGCTGGTTGGTGTGCATAGAGCTGGGGGAATCCTGTAACTACACAGAATCGACTATTTCCAGAGAGTGGACTGAACTTGTGATGGCCCACGTCAGTAATGGCTGACAGCTTTAATAGGCGGACTGTCTGATTTTCACACACAGCTTCCTGAAACAGAATACCCTCCATATATGGATGTGGAAATGATGAGTTTCTCATGAGAAACCTCTAAAAGACTAGTTTGCTAACAGCGAAGTTAAATGTCTCTTCTGCTGTGTCACCAGAGAATAAACTGATAAGATACGTTTCTACTGAGCAGTCTGAAATGAGTTGGCCTCCTCCAGTACTTATCAAAGGGAGAAAAAGAATTGGCGGCCTTGAGACAATAGACAAGGGTGGATTTCCTCACCTGTCCTTTTCTTTATGGAACAACAGACACTTCTAGAAAATAACTGTAGCAATGGATGTCTAATAGACAGATCATGATTTAGACCGTGACACATCTCCACTCCCTCCTCGGAAACCATTTCTCAGCTCCGGCCCTCTCTAAATGAGCCCCTACTGTGGTCTTTGACACCCCCAAAAGTTTTTTCCTAAGAAATAAAAGAACTGCAGAACCCAGAAGGACTGGGTCTAACGAGCTGGTCTAAACATTATGCTTAAGAGGCGTAGAGACAAAAGCCCACAATTACAATCAAATGGTAGCGGACGTAGTTGAGGCAAAAAATTACAGTGGGTATTGACAGGTCTGTCAGCCATAAAGATATGAATAGCATACAAGAACGGAAATCACTGTGACCAAATCAGGAATTGCTTCACTGCGAGGATAAGGTGCTGCTAAAACAACAAAGACACACGTCACCGCATTATGGCAACTCAGTCTTTATGACAGAGTCATAGCAGTTATACCACTGTGTCACCACTTGAAAAACCTTTTGACTGACTGTTAATCATTCAACTGACTCCCCCTGTCACATTGGTTTGTATGTATAACTGAGCAGACAGAGCAGCTGCGGGGGGGGGCGGGGGGGGTAGAGGACACAATAGGAGAAGCTCTATAAGGTACATAGCACTCTGACCTGTAGCCTCTCATGGTTCTGGAGTCCTGGTCAGCCTTGACCTTGCAGGCCACCAGGAGCTGGGCAGTGGAGGCAGACACCGCTTGGCTGAGCTGACCAGCTTCTCCTCGCTGGCGTGGCCCTGCACCGCCGAGTTGGCTGCCTCGCACAGGTTGCTGTCGCTGCGGCCACCATTCGGGCGCCTAGTGGAACAGAGAGTTGGAGAAGAGGGTTGTGAATGTATTCCGCTTTGTCATCAAATCGGTGAGATAAAATGAATGCCTCTATTATAATTCACATGCGATAGCAAGAAATGATTGCCACCTATAATTTAATAATTATATTCCTTATAATGTGCACTTAGGTAGATTTTATCATCTACGCGCTTTAAGAATATATACTATCCTCAATTACGATCATTACTGTTAAGGAATTTCAAATACCTCATCTACGTGCGTAAAATGTTCAATACCTCATCTACTGTTAAGGAATTTCTAAATACCTCATCTACTGGTTAAGCAATGTCGAAATACCTCTCTACTGGTTAAGAATGTTCTAATACCTCAATCTACTGCGTTTAAGAATGTTCTAATACCTCAGTTCTACTGGTTAAGGAATGTTCAAATACCTCATCTACTGGTTAAGAATGTCAATACCTCATCTACTGGTTAAGGAATTGTTCTAATAGCCTAATCTACTGTTAAGGAATGTTCTAATACCCTCATCTACTGGTTAGGAATGTTCTAATACCTCATCTACTGGTTAAGAATGTTCTAATACCTCATCTACTAGGTTAGAATGTTTCTAATACCTCATCTACTGGTTAAGGAATGTTCTAATACCTCATCTACTGGTTAAGGAATGCTTCTAATACCTCATCTACTGTTAAGGAATGTTCTAATACCTCATCTACTGGTTATACGCAATTATTCTAATACCTCATCTACTGAGCTTAAGGAATGTTCTAAACAACCCGAAAGATTATTACGAAACTGAGAGAATATACAAACTGAGAGAATATACTAAACTAAATATACTTAAACTGAGAACTATACAAACTGAAAGAAATTACAAACTGAGCAGATTGTTACTAAACTGAGAGGATGTTACTAAACTGAGAGACTAGAGAAATTTACTAAAACTGAGAAATATACTAAAACTAGAGGAATATTAAAACTGAAGAGTATTACAAACTAGAGAATATTAACTAAACTGAGAAGTACTAACTAAACTGAGAGAATTTTACTAAACTTGAGAGAAATACAACCGAAGAGTTTACAAACTGAAAATATTACTAAACATGAAGAGATATACTAAACTGAGATGTATTCTAAACTAGAGAAATATTACTCAACGAGAGAAGTACAAAACTGAAATATACCCAATAAAGGTATACAAAACTGAGAGATATTACCCAACTAAAGGTATTACCCAAAAACTGATTGAGTTTTTACTAAACTGGGAAGATTATTACTAAACCCTGTGAGAGTATTACCCAAAACTGAGGATCCATTACTCAACTTGAGAAAGATTACCAACTGAGAGATATTACTAAACTAGAGAGTAACCCGAGGAGGTATACTAAACCGAGAAAGTATCCCACCAACTGAATAAATTACCTGCCAACCTTGGAGCAGAGGATTAACCTAACAAAGAAGAGTAAGTAATGAAACCTAGAATTCACAGCTCATCCGCATGTAGAAGAGAAATAAATTGACCTCTAAACTTACCGAGTCGAAAATCTATCTAACCCTTAAGATCATTTATTCTAAATACGCATACAAATAGACTACTGATTTTAAGGGAGATTTACTATAATACCTCATCTACTGGTTAAAGGAGATGAAGTATAATCTAATACCTCATCTACTGCTTAGAATGTTCCATAGACCTCATCTACTGCGTTAGAGACCCTAATGTAATCTACCTGAAGAGAAATACTATTACTTAATACTACGTATTTAAGATGTTCAATTATACCATCAATCTTAGCTAGCTTAGAGGGGATGATGTACAAATACCTCAATCTTACCCTGGTTGAAGGAATGTTCGATGATATACCTAATCGTACTGCGAAGAATGCTTCTAATACCTCATATCTACTGGATAAGCGAAAATGTTTTTCCAATACCAATCATCTGAACTTTGTAAGAATGATTCATAATTACGCTCATCTCTGGTTAAACGAATGGTTCGACATATTACCTCATCTACTGGCTTGTGAAGGATGTCGATGATTACCTATCACTGGCGTAAGGAATTGTTCTAATACCTCATCTACTGCCGCTTAAGGAAATGTTCAAAATACCTCATTCTACTGGTTAAGGAATGCTTCAAAATACCTCATCTACTGCGCTTAAGGAGATGCTTCTAAATACG
>NC_036842.1:37546406-37551285 GCF_002910315.2 Salvelinus sp. IW2-2015 | reverse complement strand
TGTTCTAATACCTCATCTACTGGTTAAGGAATGTTCTAATACCTCATCTACTGGTTAAGGAATGTTCAAATACCTCATCTACTGGTTAAGGAATGACAGTGACACTTACGGCTGAAATGAGACCTTGAGACCACTGTCCATCATCCACTGCATTGGCTGGGCAGGCGCCAACCTGAGAGAGCACAGCAAAAGAGAGAGGGAAAGTTAGTCTGGACACACAAGTCTGGGAGAAAGTTAGTCTGGACACACAGGTCTGGGGAGAGAGTTAGTCTGGACACACAGGTCTGGGGAGAGAGTTAGTCTGGACACACAGGTCTGGGGAGAGAGTTAGTCAGGGCACACAGGTCTGGGGAGAGAGTTAGTATGGACACACAGGTCTGGGGAGAGAGTTAGTCAGGGCACACAGGTCTGGGGAAAGAGTTAGTCTGGACACACAGGTCTGGGAAAGAGTCAATCTGGTCTGGGGAGAGAGTCAGTCTGGTCTGGGGAGAGAGTCAGTCTGGTCTGGGGAGAGAGTCAGTCTGGGCACACAGGCCTGGGGAGAGAGTCAGTCTGGGCACACAGGCCTGGGGAGAGAGTCAGTCTGGTCTGGGGAGAGAGTCAGTCTGGGCACACGGGCCTGGGGAGAGTGTAAATCAGGCCCGGGGAGAGTGTAAATCAGGCCCGGGGAGAGTGTAAATCAGGCCCGGGGAGAGCGTAAATCAGGCCCGGGGGGAGCGTAAATCAGGGCCGGGGAGAGTGTAAATCAGGCCCGGGGAGAGTGTAAATCAGGCCCGGGGAGAGTGTAAATCAGGCCCGGGCCACTCAGACGGGTTGAATGACTAGAGCATGAGTTACAGTTAGACGTTACTACCCAGTAGACACAGCTGGGCAAAACTGGTTGAAAAGACRTCATAATTACATTATTTCAACCAGTGAATTGCCCCCTGGGTAGGCCCCATACCGTACTGATAACTCTGGAGCGCTTACCTTCCCTTGGGCCACCAGTTCCCTCTGGGCGGCTGAGGCAGCTTTGACCAGAGCGCTGGTGGCGGCTGCGATCGATTTGGCCGCCTCCAGGATCTGCTCCTCGAAGTTCAGGCTCTCGTCCGCTTCCTGTTAACAAAACACAGAGAATGTTGGAGTCAGGAAACACGTTAAACACGCCATAACCTACTTTATGGCGCGACAAGTTGAGGACGCGGTTACAATACACATCCTRAGTGGTGTTAATAGGCCTGTTCTACTCTACACCACTATGATGAGCACAGAAGGTGTCAACTACAGTATGTAACTCAAGCCCTCGACTCAAACATGAACATCTAAATGGATATCTAGACATTTTAAGTGGACGGTATCATTACTGTARGGGTGTTCAAAGTGGACAGCGGACAGCTAACTAGTCCAGGAGGCCTCTACCCTTGCGGTCAAGACTGCGTAAACCTTTGCACAAGGAGTGGAGCACCAACACATGGTCTCTGATCCATAGGTGGAGGGTTAGTGTGTGACTTTGTAACACGCAGAGAGGCTTAGCTGGCTGGGCGAGGCATGGGGACCTCCTGACGYGGGCAGAAAAAGCCTCCTGACCTTGGGTTTGGTGCGGGGCCTCAGCAGCTCCAGTTTCCTGGCGGCCGCTTCAATGGCGGCAGCAGCTCCCAGAAGCTCGTTCTCAGCGATGACCGTGGGGTCCTCGGGGTCCACCCATTCCGTTCCTGTTGACACACACAAACGACATGTTAGTGCTAAACAACAGTACTCTTATTTATGGTCACTATGAGGCATTACTGAATGCTCCTGTACAGTACATCACATGGTTATCTTCATAACAGTTTTTGTCACAGAACATTATGCCACAAAGTTGTACTTTGAAAATGGAATGGTAATAAACATTCATTTTGCAGGTATATACATTGTGTTGGGAGCCCATTGGTCCAGTGCATCACATTCAACATCACATGGTTACCATATATACACTGTTATAGTTCTCTTCTAAAGGAATATAGATTTCCTTTCCACCAGTGAAAAAAGTGATTTAAAAAAAAGTTAAGTTAAAAAGTTATCCTTTTGAGATARAACTATAATAAATCTATTCACGCCACCAAATAACTGATTAAAACACACTGTTTTGCAATGAAGGTCTACAGTAGCCTCAACAGCCCTCTGTAGGGTAGCACCATGGTGTAGCCAGAGGAAAGCTATTTTCCATCCTCCTCTGGGTATATTGACTTCAATACAAAACCTTGGAGGCTCATGGTTCTCACCCCCTTCCATAGACTTACATAGTAATGATGACGACTTCCGGAGGACGTCCTCCAACCTATCAGAGCTCTTGCAGTATGAACTGACATGTTGTCCACCCAATCAAAGGATCAGAKAATTAATCTAGTACTGAAAGAATAAGCTACAGCTAGCTAGCACTGCAGTGCATAAAATGTGGTTGACTCAAAGAGAAAGACAATAGCTGAACAGTTTTGARMAAATTAGCTATATATATTTGATTGTATTCTTTTTTCACTTTCACTTATCTAGCTAATGTAGCTAGCTAATTTAGCCTACTCAAACACTCGGTTCAAACAGAAAGGAATTATATTTATGTTAGCTAGCTGGCTAAGGCTAAGTGATGATGCTGTTTGTATGTGGCAGCTACAAAAGTGAACTGTTTGGGCGGGTGATCGGGGGTGTATTTATTCCGCAGATTCTGTTGAAAAACTTTTCTTAAACTAAAGCAAACGGAACGAAATGGGGATAAACCTACCTGACTTTGTACTAATGATTACACCCTAGATCAGCTTAGATGCAGGCAAGAGTGTGCAAGGCGGTATTGAATGTGTCACTGTCTGTCACCTTGATTACTCAAATTTGTCTCTTGACCTGTGCACCTATGTTATAAACTTTAATTTGTAGCCTAGGTTGTAGCAACCTCATGATGGGTATAGGGAAAATTTTAGTATCGTGTAGTAGCCTAAACCTATYGATGTTACATTCAGCTGGGTGAATGGAATATGAATGAGAGTCATCCATTATGCTAACACAAATAAAGACATGGTCATAAATCTCACTGATATTAAACGGCACAGACCGCCACTGCTTTCCACATCCTCTGTCCTACTCATGCCTTTAGATTGCTACTGTATTCATACTGCCGATATGATGGACAGCCTTTCAGTGGGCTGTTACCACGTACTGCTCACCACATCAATCTCCACGTCTTTTACCAGAGAGCAGATATAGACGTTCCTGTCTCATCGTCTGTTAAATCAAGACGTGKCATTATCACCAAGCCAGCGGCGAGGATTCCCTTTCAGGCTAAAGCATCTCTATCGGGGACTGCAGAAGATTGCTCTTGGGGGGGGGGGGGCTCTAGTATTTACCCTCTAAATCGGTGGGCGATGTGCTCATGGTGCTGTCTTGTTCTTGACACCTCCGGGATGGGGACTGGAGACGGCCGTGTGAAAGAGAAGGGCCCGTCGGGGCAGCAGTTAAGTGGGGGTGCTGTAAATTGAGCCTCAACGTTATGCGGGGCGGCCGCCCCCCTCTGACAGACTTGGGCTGAGTCTCATTCCAGAGGTGCTACCCTTCCATTCTTTCTGCCCTCGTTCGATGTGCTTAACAAATCTGACATGACTAGGTATAGGTGTAAGCAATATCTCCGCAGGGTTTCAGTCATACTGCTAACACCTATCCTGCCCTATTAGATGTGTGACGCGATAGCAAGCTAGGCAGAAGGGGAGCGGCACAACTTTCAGAAATTAAACTACAGCCATGGGAAGCTGCCATGCTTCCTCCTAAATAAACTACAGCCATGGGAAGCTGCCATGCTTGCCTACTAAATAAACTACAGCGTGGAAAAGCTGTCATGCTACCTACCTAAATAAACTACAGCCATGGGAAGCTGCCAGGCCGCCTCCTAAATAAACTACAACCATGGAAAGCTGCATGCTGCCTACTAAAATAAACTACAAGCCATGGGAAGCTGCCATGCTGCCTACTAAATAAAACTACAGCCGTGGAAAGCTGTCATGCTACCTTACTAAATAAACTACAGCCATGGGAAGCTGCCACGGCGCTCCTAAATAAACTACAGCCATGGAAAGCTGCCATGCTGCCTACTAAATAAACTACAGCCATGGAACTGCCATGCTGCCTACTAAATAAACTACAGCCGTGGAAGCTGCATGCTGCCTACTAAATAAACTACAGCCGTGTGAAAGCTGCCATGCTACCTACTAAATAAACTACAGCCGTGGAAAGCTGCCATGCTTCCTACTAAATAAACTACAGCCATGGAAAGCTGCCAGCTTCTACTAAAATAAACTACAGCCATGGAAAGCTGCCATGCTACCTACTAAATAAACTACAGCCATGGAAAGCTGCCATGGAAGCTGCCATGCTACCTACTAAATAAACTACAGCCATGGGAAAGCTGCATGCTCCTACTAAATAAACTACAGCCATGGAAAGCTGCCATGCTTCCTACTAAAAAACTACAGCCATGGAAAGCTGCCAATGGGAAGCTGCATGCTACTACTAAAGTAAACTACAGCCGTGGAAGCTACCATGCTTCCTAACTAAATAAACTACAGCGTGGAAGCTGCCAGGCCGCTCCTAAATAAACTATAGCCATGGGAAGCTGCCATGCTCCTACTAAATAAACTACAGCCGTTGGAAAGCTGCCATGCTTCCTACTAAATAAACTATAGCCGTGGAAGCTGCCATGCTGCCTCCTAACTAAACTACAGCGCGTGGAAAGCTGCCATGGGAAGCTGCCACGCTGCCTACTAAATAAACACTACTAGCGCCATCGGAAGCTGCCATGGGAAGCTGGCATGCTACCTCCTAAATAAACTACAGCCGTGGAAGCTGCATGCTTCCTACTAAATACTACAGCCGTGAAAAGAAA
>NC_036842.1:37540757-37541681 GCF_002910315.2 Salvelinus sp. IW2-2015 | reverse complement strand
GCTTCTAGAATTAGAATACTATCGCTTCTAGTATTAGAATACTACCGCTTCTAGTATTAGACTACTACCATATTAGGATACTACCGCTTCTAGTATTAGGATACTACCATATTAGGATACTACCGCTTCTAGTATTAGGATATTACCATATTAGGATACTACCGCTTCTAGTATTGGGATACTACCATATTAGGATACTACTGCTTCTAGTATTGGGATACTACCATAGTAGGATACTACCGCTTCTAGTATTAGGATACTACCATATTAGGATACTACCGCTTCTATTATTGGGATACTACCATATTAGGATACTACCGCTTCTAGTATTGGGATACTACCATATTAGGGTACTACCGCTTCTAGTATTAGGATACTACCGCTTCTAGTATTAGGAGTACTACATATTAGGATATACACTAGACACGCGCGGGGAGTAGATTAGTATTAAGATACTACCATATTAGATACTACGCTGCTGTCTAGTATTAGGATACACACGCTTTCTAGGTTTGGGATCTACGCATCTTTAGGATACTAACCGATTTTTCTAGTATCGGGATACTACCATATTAGGATTACGTGTTCTAGTATTGGGATACACACATATTAGAATACTACGCTTCTATATTGGATTCAGTATTAGGATACTACTTCCGATTAGGTATCTATAGGATACTACGCGCTTCTAGTATTAGGATACTACCGCTTCTAGTATTGGGATACTTACCATTTATTAGGATACTACCGGCTTCTAGTATTGGGATACTACCATAATTAGGAATACTACCGCTTCTAGTATTAGGATACTACCCTTAGAATTAGGATACTACCATATTAGATACTACCGCTTCTAGAATTAGGATTACTACATATTAGGATACTACGCTTCTAGTATTGGGATACTCACTGCTTCTAGTATAC
>NC_036842.1:37529911-37534155 GCF_002910315.2 Salvelinus sp. IW2-2015 | reverse complement strand
CTTCTATTATTAGGATACTACCACTTCTAGTAGCTCTCATATTATATTACATTTTGTGTGAAATTATGTTGTGGATAAAGTTCGGAACGACACAATTTCATGTGTACAACCTTTAAAGACCCGCATCACTATGCTGAGAGAGTTTCCGTTTGAAAAAATACACATTTTTGTGTTTTTTGAGTTTCCATACTATACAATGAGGATGAGGAAGTGAAWCTCTGGTTTCTCAAAAACAAGTGAAACCAAAACATTTTATTTGGGTTGTAAAAAAAAAAGCTAACCTTTTCTTTAAAACCAGCTTGAGAGCCAGGTAAGTGTAGATCTGAGGTAATATAATTKTATTAACAACTTTAGAGCCAGATAAGGAKAGATGTGTGGATCTGATCTGAGGTAATATAATTTTATTAACAACTTTAGAGCCAGATAAGGAGAGATGTGTGGATCTGATCTAGGATCTGCTGAGGACAGTGTTCTCAGGGCGGTGAAAGTATGTCCCCAGAACTGGGTCAATGTAGCTCCACACTCGTGCAGTCAATCACATAGCCTTACTAATACTCACCGGCTACATCATCACAGTCAACAGTGAGACCCAGAACATTCACAGGAAATTGGGGGGGAGGGTGGAGAGGAAATTCATCAGGACCTTTCGGTTACATTTTAATGGACATTCAATTTCACGGTGGAGAAAGTATAAGAAAATACCAGGTGAGAAAATGTGCATGGAAATGGTTCGTAATGTGATATCATCTTTATATCGTTTGATTTTCATGTATATCTATAGTAATGAACAACTTAATCATGGCAGAATTCTATMTTGAGATCTGTGCATGTGACAAAAAAATGTCTGAAATCTCCCATTGACATCAATGCATGATTTATGTGAAAGTCTGAGTAAGTCAACGTCCAAGTAAGAACACAGATCTCAAGTTACGATTTGTCCCTTTTGATTTCTCTTTTTGCAACCAAACAAGCAATTTAACAGCTCCCAAAWATAGTTCCAATATCCCTGCACCCTGAGGAAGTCCCTTGCTGATTAGTTCCTGAGTGGAATCCAAGAGCTCTAGTGGTCACCATGTTAACCGATATCCCTTCCTTCTTAAAGGAGTGAGATTACTATACACCMTCTCTATAATAGACATGACTGTGGCTTAACACCTAGCGCTCCCCGCCCACCAATTAGACCCGTCTTAGACAAGGGGTGTTGAGGAGGAAAAAGGACGTTGACATTATATGTGACCTCTGACATTGGGAGTGGGAGCGGGGCTATGGGTTGGTTTTAATGATAGATAAGGCTTTTTATGTCCCATGGCAACAGATATGTCATAAATCACATGGTAAATGAATCTCTCTGTGTGTGTATTTGTGTGTCTCTGTGTGGTGGTGGTTGTGTGTCTTGGCAACACCTCTTGGGACAATATTGACACTTTTTGCTCAGTTATGGGGGCAGAGGGGCAGGTCTAGTATTTTGGGACCTATAGGAATTGCTGTTTGAAACGGTCTCATCCAGAGCCCTCTGGAAGATGTGGGGTGAAGGAACGGAGGGAGGGGGTGTGTGTGGTGGAGGGGGATGTGGGGTGATGGAAGTGAGGGGGTGTGTGGGTTGAAGCGGGATGTGGGGTGAAGGGGGGTGTTGGTCTTGAGATTAACTCCCATGTAAGAATATACCCTCCCTAGTCCCCACAACGCTGACAGCAGTGGTCACCACTAACCCTGACAGCAGTGGTGGTCACCACTAACCCTGGTCTTGGATATCTACTGTGTGTGGAGCCTGTTGTTCCAGCCCAGCACTAACGCACCTGATTCAACTAATCATGATTCAGTGATTCATGTTGTTCCAGCCTGGCACTAACGCACCTGATTCAACTAATCATGATTCAGGTGATTCAATGTTGTTCCAGGCCCAGCACTAACGCACCTGATTCAACTAATCATCACCTTGATTCAGTGATTCATGTTGTTTAGTGCTAGTGGGCTTGAACCAACGCCTACACATCAAACCATACCCTGCAAAAATCAGCACTTTGACAAACAGCGGCCATTTCTTACCGCTTAAATAAAATAATATTTTATTAAGAGATACATGTAATCTTACCACTAGCACATGCTCCAGCAGACCCAGGTAGCCCACGGCACACTCGTTGCCATAGCGCAGGGCACGGCTCTGAACTTCTTTGCTGACCTCTGGGTGGTAGGCGGCTTGCTGTGGAGACCACACAGACACACATTAGTACGGGACATGTATGACTGGTGGACAAATAGATAACATTGGGTTTTTCTTTGCTGTATTCATAAATATTCATTTAGATAATTACAAAAAGGTATTAGAGAGCTCGTCATTCCAGCTAGTATGCTAGCTGCTCCCATAGACGTCCAGTCATTGCGCTAATGCTAGTTATCAATGGCTCCAGAAACTACCTTCAACTTCCTTCAAACAGAGATAYWCAAATGGTATCCATGAGTTCATCTGACTCTGGGTAAGTAGAAAAAAATGCCTTAATTGCCAAAATCTTGAAGTATCCCTTTAAGGTTGTCGAGGGCGATAAGCTCCAAGGAGTTAGAGAAGATAAAGGTTATCTGAAGGTTATCTAAGGGTYGTCTTGACCCCTTTCTGACCTTGCACGAGTGCAGCATGTCGGCGATGGCCCTCCTGCTCAGGTTGGCCGTAGCGATTACGTCCTCCTGGCGACACGAGTTCCCAGCAGCCACTGCTTTGGCTGTTGCCTGGGTGATGCCTTTGGTCATGCGGATGAAATCCTCTGGAGTGGACGTCTTGGGGGGAGGATCACCATTGCTGAACACCTGAGAGAGAACAAAACAGTAACTATTTACTTAGCCTGTTGGTAGCTATAATACTTGATTATTTGTTATAATAGGACATTATAAAAAGGCCCATACGTGTATATAGGATTATAATATGTTATATCTTTCTTCAAAATAGTTTTTCAACTTAACAATATAACTTACTGTGATGATAAATACACTATTGTGTATTTGAAGTACAGATAATTTTTGAATACGGTATTACAGCATTGTATGACGTGTGTATGATGAGTGATTATGTTAAATGACTTGTGAGGTGAAGCAGAAGGCACATTTCCATCTCAAACTTGACAAATGTGTATTCTATTATACTATTCTCAAATGAAAGCTAGYTGATTTTGAGTTGAAACTTCTGCTGTCCAGTGACACTTCAAGACAACTGTCCTCTGATGTGACAGCATATAAATAGAATGACAGAACAGTGACTTGAATGGGAATTCTAGTTATTCTATTTCTGTGTGCCAGTGCCACTCACAGCCAGTTCCTGTTTGATGTGTTCAATGGTGGCCTCCAGTCCCCGTGTGCCCTTGGTGGCCTCGTCCTCCACTGCCTTCACTGTCTTCAGGAGTGACGTAACGTTGGTCACCATCACCTGGGGGGACAAGGGGACAGACATACAGTAGACGTGTTATTACTATGTGAAAGAGTTGGGGGACAGATATATTGGGACATTCTCATGGATCAGAGCTATTCTTCCCCTTAAAGTCCAGAGCTCTCAACCACACTGGTGTATTCTCAGGTATGGTAGAGAGAAGGGAACTGGTGTATTCTCAGTCAGGTATGGTAGAGAGAAGGGAACTGGTGTATTCTCAGTCAGGTATGGTAGAGAGAGAGAAGGGAACTGGTGTATTCTCAGTCAGGTATGGTAGAGAGAAGGGAACAGGTGTATTCTCAGTCAGGTATGGTAGAGAGAAGGAACTGGTGTATTTCAGTCAGGTATGGTAGAGAGAAGGGAACTGGTGTATTCTCAGTCAGGTATGGTAGAGAGAAGGGAACTGGTGTATTCTCAGGTATGGTTGAAGAGAAGGGAACTGGTGTATTCTCAGGTATGGTAGAGAGAAAGGGAACTGGTGTATTCTCAGGTATGGTAGAGAGAAGGGAACTGGTGTATTCTCAGGTATGGTAGAGGAAAGGGAACTGGTGTATTCTCAGTCAGGTATGGTAGAGAGAAGGGAACTGGTGTATTCTCAGTCAGGTATGGTAGAGAGAAGGGAACTGGTGTATTCTCAGGTCAGGTATGGTAGAGAGAAAGGGAAACTGGTGTATTCTCAGGTAATGGTAGAGAGAAGGGAACTGGTATATTCTCAGTCAGGTATGGTAAGAGAAGGGAAACTGGTGTATTCTCAGTCAGGTATGGTAGAGAGAAGGGAAACTGGTGTATTCTCAGTCCAGGTATGGTAGAGAAGAAGGGAAACTGGTGTATT
>NC_036842.1:37520924-37523600 GCF_002910315.2 Salvelinus sp. IW2-2015 | reverse complement strand
TGTGTGTGTGTGTGATACGTGCCCCCCTCCCCCCGAATCATGTAAAGTACTACACTGAACAAAAATATAAATGCAACATGAAAAATGAGACCAACACTTTACATGAGCTGAAATAAAAGATTGCAGAAATTTTCCATATACACAAAAAGCTTATTTCTCTCAGATGTTGTGCACAAATTTGTTTACATCCCTGTTAGTGAGCATTTCTCCTTTGACAAGATAATCCATCCATCTGACAGGTGTGGCATATCAAGAAGCTGATTAAACAGCATGGTCATTACACAGGTGCAACTTGTGCTGGGGACAATAAAAGGCCACTTTAAAATGTGCAGCTTTGTCACAATGCCACAGATGTCATTTCTCTATCATAAGCTGCCTCCAACGTTGTTCTAAAGAATTTGGTGGTGCTGAAGAGTATTGCTGTCTGTATTAAAGCCCTTTTGTGGGGAAAAATGTATTCTGATTKGCTGGGCCTGGCTCCCAAGTGGGTAGACCTATGCCTACCTATGCATCGATGACGTCGGCCCCACAGTGACCGTACGTACATACCCCAACCAGAAGCCATGAATTACAGGCAACATCCGCACTGAGCTAAAGGGTAGAGCTGCCGCTTTCAAGGAGCGGGACTCTAACCCGGAAGCTTATAAGAAATCCCGCTATGCCCTCCGACGAACCATTAAAAAGTCAAAGCATCAATAGAGGACTAAGATTGAATCGTACGACACCGGCTATGATGCTCATCGGATGTGGCAGGGCTTGCAAACTATTACAGACTACAAACGGGAAGCACAGCCGCGAGCTGCCCAGTGACATGAGCCTACCAGATGAGCTAAATTACTTTATGCTCGCTTTGAGGCAAGTAACACTGAAGCATGCATGAGAGCACAGTTGTTCTGGACGACTGTGTGATCAAGCTCTCCGTAGCCGATGTGAGTAAGACCTTTAAACAGGTCAACATTCACAAGGCCGCAGGGCCAGACGGATTACCAGGAYGTGTACTCAGAGCATGCGCTGGCAAACTGGCAAGTGTCTTCACTGACGTTTTCAATCTGTCCCTGACTGAGTCTGTATTACCAACATGTTTCAAACAGACCACCATAGTCCCTGTGCCAAAGAACACTAAGGTAACCTGCCTAGATGACTACCGATCCGTAGCACTCACGTCTGTTGCCATGAAGTCCTTTGAAAGGCTGGTCATGGCTCACATCAACACCATTATCCCAGAAACCCTAGACGCACTCCAATTTGCATACCGCCTCAACAGATCCACAGATGATGCAATCTCTATTACACTCCACACTGCCCTTTCCCACCTGGACAAAAGGAACACCTACGTGAGAATGCTATTCATTGACTACAGCTCAGCGTTCAACACCATAGTACCCTCAAAGCTCATCACTAAGCTAAGGACCCTGGGAATAAACACCTCCCTCTGCAACTGGGTCCTGGACTTTGACGGGCCACCCCCAGGTGGTAAGGGTAGGTAACAACACATGCGTCACACTGGTCCTCAATAAGGGGGCCCCTCAGGGGTGCGTGCTCGGTCCCTTCCTGTACTCCCTGTTCACTCATGACTGCCTGGCCAGGCACGAATCCAACACCATCATCAAGTTTTCMGATGACACAACAGTGGTAGGCCTAATCACCAACAACGACRAGACAACCTATAGGGAGCTGGTCAGAGACCTGGTCGTGTGGTGCCAGGACAACAACCTCTCTCTCAACGTGATCAAGACAAAGGAGATGATTGTGTACTTGCAGGTAACCATGTTTGACAGAGGAAAAACAATGATTCCAAGCACCACCCTCCTTTTGAAGCTTCCAGTCTGTTATTCGAACTCAATCAGCATGACAGAGTGATCTCCAGCCTTGTGCTCGTCAACACTCACACCTGTGTTAACGAGAGAATCACTGAAAAAATGCAGTGGAAATGCAGTGGAAATGTTTTTGGGGGATTCAGTTAATTTGCATGGCAAAGAGGGACTTTGCAATTAATTGCAATTCATCTGATCACTCTTCATAACATTCTGGAGTATATGCAAATTGCCATCATACAAACTGAGGCAGCAGACTTTGTGAAAATGTATATTTGTGTCATTCTCAAAACTTTTGACCACGAGTGCATGTATGTATGTATGTATGTATGTATGTATGTATGTATGTATATACTAGGCGCGCACATTGCACACACAACACACCACACACACACACACACACACACACACACACACACACCACACACACAACACCACACCACCACACACACACACACAACACTACACACACACACACCTACTGAAATGGTCCTTTGTTTTTGAAAGAAATAGCAATTTTTCATTTTTTTTTGGTTTGTCAATATAAAACATAACATCAAGTTTAGTTGAGTACAATCAACAAAGCCTTAGCAGCATGTCTCAACTGCAGCTTTCTTAAAATAGTACCCGCATAAACACAGCTTAATCAGTCACAACGCAAGTGAAAAGTAGGTGACTCCCGAGAATGCTGGCCTTCTAGCCAGAAGTTGCAAAGAAACACTGCTAATCTGGCGGAAGACTGACCAAAAAAATAAATAAATTAAGATGGACATCAGAGAAACAGACACTGGACAGAGGGACCTCGTGCCTGGAAGGCCCCAGCACTCTTGGCCGGAGTTAATGAACTCTTGTGTATTTTGAA
>NC_036842.1:37514348-37519348 GCF_002910315.2 Salvelinus sp. IW2-2015 | reverse complement strand
CCTCAGTGTGTATTATAGACCAATAACAGTGTCTATTCCATACCAATAACCGTGTCTATTCAACCTTCAATAACCGTGTCTATTTATACGCAATAAGTGTCTATTCATACCAATAACAGTGTATATTCATTACCAATAACCTGTCTATTCAGACCCATAACAGTATGCATACTAAATATAGTGTCCTGTTCGATCACAATATACGGTCTATTCATACCAAATAAGTGTTATTCATCATACCAATAACAGTGTCTATTCATACCAATAACAGTGTCTATTCATACCAATAACAGACTTGATGAGACAGCAGATAAAAGCAGTTAGGTTTTGGATGACTATAGTCATAGACTATAGTCATAAAGGTGGGACCACTGGCTCAGTAGAGCCAGTCTTCCTGGATTCCCACTGACATTGTAAATCAGACAAATTCTCCAGACAAAGTAGTAATTACTGGGAATAAGCAGGTTGAACAAAAACAGCCTGTTGTTCAAATTAGCGCATTCACCAATGCATTGTGGGGCATGATTACCAATAGGATGGTTAGGGAGGAGCCAAGCAGAGTGGGGAGCAGCAGCTAGAAGAAAATGGAACACCATTGGACAGATCGGAAAATGGACCAATCAATGAGCCAAATCCAACCCATCAAATATGAGACAATCAAACTCAATCGAATCGAAGCTGTACAAAGTGAGGGTGTCTAGTTAGTCAGAGCCCGGCAGCAAATAAACATTAAAAACGTTTCAAATCAACCGTATGCCGTAAGTATTAGAGATGAGAACACACCCTTGAAAACCATCAGAATGAATAAAGACCTCACATATGCCTTTGGTTTTTGTCTGCATAGCCGACCTTGTAAACAGCTCGTAAATGCTGATGCTCTTGGAAACTTTAATGCACATTGGTGGTTTCTTAAGGCTATTTGTGCTTAAGCATAGAAACCACGTCAGCAATTCAGCCGAGAACCCTTAAATTACATTAGCTGAAGAATGAACGTCCACCACAGTTAAAAAGTCAATACGTCTGTAGCAGGTTTGAGGCATGTGGTGGCTAATGTAGCTACTGAAGGGAGGGGCATGGAGAGTAGCATTATCAACTCAAAACATCTTGCTACACTTGGCTCCTCCTGTAGCTCTCTGAACTCTAGTCATGAAGATCTGCTGTGTCTGCACGCTTTTAATACAGCCCTGAAGATCATGATTGGTTGATTATTTAAATCTTGGCCCGTATCCACAAAGTCTCTCAGTGGTAAGAGTGATCTAGGATCGGTTTTGCCTCATAAAAAATAAGATTATATGGACAGATGGGACCTGATCCTAGATCATAATGAATAAGATTATATGGACAGATTCTAGATCGGCACTCCTACTCTGAGACACTTTGTGGATACAGGCCCAGGTGTGTTTGAAATGGGCTGGAATAAAAGCCTGAACACTCAGTAACTCTCCAGGACCGAAGTTGGACAACAGAATGAACGGACCTCAGTGGGTCACCCAGTGTGTCTTTGTTCATCCTAATCTCAACCACAGACAGATGTCTTTATAGTCTGTGGTAGTGTATACACTATAACTGATGGCCACTCCAAAGAGCACAGACAAAGGACATTTTGAGTCAGTTCATATTCAGACAAAAGGGAAGAGAGTACCCACATTTGTACAGAGATCTGTCCCGTGGGAAGAAAAAAGAGCCTTTTGAAGTGAAGAGAGGAAGAGTGAAGAGAGGAAGGCAAGCACAGAGAGAGAGCACTCGATTAAACACTAGTATAAGAAACATTGCAAGGTCTTACTACTACTACAAAACAACGAACAACACAATGAACTACTACTACTTATAAAAACGACTACTACTACTAAATTAAACTAACTTACTACTACTATACAAAACAACTTATGCTACTATAAAATGACTACTTACTACTACGTACAACGGACTACTAATAAACAACTACTTTCTACTGCTAGTACACTACTACTAAAACAACTACTGCTACTATAAAGCGTACTACTTACTACTACTACACAAACCACTACTTAGCTACTACTAGTACTACAAAACAACTCTGACTACTATAATAATGACTATCTTACTTACTCTACTATTATAAAAACTGACGACTTATCTACTACAAAACAGCTACTTACTATACTACTTACAAAACAAGCTACTTCTACTACTACTATATAAACGCTTACTTACTACCTAACTATAAAACGGCTACTTACTACTACAAAACAGCTATTACTAACTACATACTGCTACTACAAAACAACTACTTACTACTTACTGTCTGCTACAAAACCACTACTTTACTACGCTTACTATAATATACGACTACTTACTACTTACAATAACAGCTACTTACTACTACTACTGCCTACTACAAAACAACTACTTACTACTACTACTATAAAACGACTACTTACTACTACTATAAAACAGCTACTTACTACTACAAAACAGCTACTTACTACTACTACTGCTACTACAAAACAACTACTTACTACTACTGCTGCTACAAAACCACTACTTACTACTGCTACTATAAAACGACTACTTACTACTACTAGTACTACTACTACTACTACAAAACAACTACTTACTACTACTACAAAACAACTACTGCTGCTGCTACAAAACCACTACTTACTACTACTGCTACTACAACAACAACAAAACAACTACTTACTACTACTACAAAACGACTACTTACTATAAAACTAGACGATTATTACTACTACTCACATATCTGCTTTGACAAAAGTCGATAGACCCAGATATTGGCTTTTGAAATGAAAAAGTAAAAGTTTCAAAGCAAGAATAGTGTAGGGAAATTCCTTCTTTTGAATCAATTTTTAAACTCCAATGTATGTGAGAGTCTCCTTATTTTAAGTGACACTAACATTAACAAGAGATATTACTGGCACCCTGAATAAAAATGTCAGTGCTTTTTGGATGGGAACAATATGGGACGACCATGCTTCTAACAGTCGTACCTGTGTCTCGGGGTCCTCGGCTCCCAGGCTGGCGGCGCCCAGTTTTACCACGTCGGCCAGTTTGGTGATGGTGATGACGGAGGACTGGGCAGCCTGGGCCAGTCTCTCCTGGCTGGCCCCGGCACCAGAGACCAGCAGCTTGGTGTCCTCCACCAGCGCCTTGGCTGTCTTTAGGATGTGCTCTCTGGGAGGGGCACCATGAGACATATGTATTCACTGTTATTTATGTAATATCAATCACTGTTTAGAGACGTTTATGTGCAGTGATGTGCATGATAGGTGTGGGACGACACCAGTATCGCCATACTCCTTAGTATCGTGGCAAGGAAACAAAACACGAAGCGGATGTAACTTCTTTAGGAAAACATCTCTAATGTTGGAAACAAACATCATTGTGTTGTCATCCAGAGTCACATGTATTTATTTAACAAGCTATAACGACAATGTTTTACATACAGCAGGTTTTCAAACGGACCAAAGACCTGGATCTGCTTCGTGTTTAAAAAAAAATATAGATATATTGATATTAATAACTCAGGGTCTCGGGGCGATGGACCTGGGTTAATCCGTCCCGGCCTAGAGTAATATACGTTAAAATAGATAATAGATGTGCTGGTATCGTCCCGGCCTAAGACGATATAATATAAACTTATTTATACTCTAATAGTTAGAGTGATCGGTGGACGCTGATGCATGAGGCTATATCCGTATATTAACTATTAATACCCCGGCCCTAAGAGTATAATGTTAATACTTTGTCTGAGAAAATGTGGGCCCTGGTAATCGCCCGGTAGAGTGATGAAATAGTGTAATACAGATTTACAGCATCACCAATATTATAACTATTATACTCTAGGGCCGGGACGATACCAGCATCACAATATTAACTTATTATACTCTAGGGCCGGGCGATCCAGAACACAATATTAACTATTATACTCTAGGGCCGGGACGATACCAGCATCGCAATATTAACTATTATACTCTATGCCCGGGACGATACCAGCATCACAATATTAACTATTATACTCTAGGGCCGGGACGATACCAGCATCACAATATTACTATTATACTCTAGGGCCGGGACGATACCAGAACACAATATTAACTATTATACTCTAGGGCCGGGACGATACCAGACACAATATTAACTATTATACTCTAGGGCCGGGACGATACCAGCATCGCAATATTAACTATTATATTCTAGGGCCGGGAGATACCAGCACTCAATATTAACTATTATACTCTAGGGCCGGGACGATACCAGCATCACAATATTAACTATTATACTCTAGGGCCGGGACGATACCAGCATCCAATATTAACTATTATACTCTAGGGCCGGGAACGATACCAGCATCACAATATTAACTATTTACTCTAGGGCCGGACGATACCAGCATCGCAATATTAACTATTATACTCTAGGGCCGGGACGATACCACATCACAATATAACTATTATACTCTAGGGCCGGGACGATACCAGCATCGCAATATTAACTATTATACTCTAGGCCGGGACGATAACCAGCATCGCAATATTAACTATTATACTCTAGGGCCGGACGATACCAGCATCACAATATTAACTATTATATTCTAGGGCGGGACGATACCAGCATCGCAATATAACTATTTATAACTCTAGGGCCGGGACAGATACCAGCATCACAATATTAACTATTATACTCTAGGGCCGGGACGATACCAGCATCGCAATATAACTATTTATTCTAGGGCCGGGACGATACCAGCATCGCAATATTAACTATTATACTCTAGGGCCGGGACGAGTACCAGCATCACAATATTAACTATTATACTTCTAGGGCCGGGAAGATACCAGCATCGCAATATTAACTATTATATCTAGGGCCGGGACGATACCAGCATCACAATATTAACTATTATACTCTAGGGCCGGGACGATACAGCATCGCCAATATTAACTATTATTACTCTAGGGCGGGACGAATACCAGCATCGCAGATAGTTTTTTCCACTC
>NC_036842.1:37504076-37510972 GCF_002910315.2 Salvelinus sp. IW2-2015 | reverse complement strand
GCAACCGTGAGAACTCTGAAACCTTCGCCGACCACAGGTACTGTATATCCAGTAGTCTGGTGTAATATTTGATGCTGGGGTTATTAACTATGGTAGCCTGGGTGTAATATTTTGATGCTGGGGTTATTAACTATGGTAGCCTGGTGTAATATTTGATGCTGGGGTTATTAACTTGTAGCCTGGGTTATGTAATATTTGATGCTGGGGGTATTAACTATGGTAGGCCTTGGTGTAATATTTTGTGCTGGGGTTATTAACTATGGTAGCCTGTGTAATATTTGATGCTGGGTTATTAACTATGGTAGCCTGGTGTAATATTGATGCTGGGGTATTAACTATGGTAGCCTGGTTGTATATTTGATGCTGGGGTTATTAACTGTTGGGCTTGGGAGGTAAAGGTGGTTAATCGTCATTTTTTAAAGTCTCTCTCTTTTCATTATATGTTGAATATACAGAGTAGAAAGTAGATACTTATTTATACAATATTTGATAGAAACTTTATTGTGTCAGTTATTTGCGTACTCACCCATAGAACACGTCATCATTATCCAGAACACAATATTGACTATTTATACTCAAGGGGCCGACGATACCAGAACACAATATTAACTATTATACTCTAGGGCCGGGACGATACCAGCATCGCAATATTAACTATTATACTCTATGGCCGGGACGATACCAGCATCACAATATTAACTATTATACTCTAGGGCCGGGACGATACCAGCATCACAATATTAACTATTATACTCTAGGCCGGGACGATACCAGAACACAATATTAACTATTATACTCTAGGGCCGGGACGATACCAGCATCGCAATATTAAACTATTATTACTCTATGGCCGGGACGATACCAGCATCACAATATTAACTATTATACTCTAGGGCCGGACGATACCAGCATCACAATATTAACTATTATACTCTAGGGCCGGGACGATAACCAGAACACAATATTAACTATTATACTCTAGGGCCGGGACGATACCAGAACACAATATTAACTATTATACTCTAGGGCCGGGACGAACCAGCATCGCAATATTAACTATTATATTCTAGGGCCGGGAAGATACCAGCATCGCAATATTAACTATTATACTCTAGGGCCGGGACGATACCAGCATCACAATATTAACTATTATACTCTAGGGCCGGGACGATACCAGCATCGCAATATAACTTTATACTCTAGGGCCGGGACGATACCAGCATCACAATATTAACTATTATACTCTAGGGCCGGGACGATACCAGCATCGCAAATTAACTATTATACTCTAGGGCCGGGACGATACCATCATCACAATACTAACTATTATACTCTAGGGCGGGACGATACCAGCATCGCAATATTAACTATTATACTCTAGGGCCGGGACGATACCAGCATCGCAATATTAACTATTTACTCTAGGGCCGGGACGATACCAGCATCACAATATTAACTATTTATATTTAGGGCGGGAAGATACCAGCATCGCAATATTAACTATTATACTCTAGGGCCGGGACGATACCAGCATCACAATATTAACTATTATACTCTAGGGCCGGGACGATACCAGCATCGCAATATTAACTATTATATTCTAGGCCGGGACGATACCAGCATCGCAATATTAACTATTATACTCTAGGGCCGCGGACGATACCAGCATCACAATATTAACTATTATATTCTAGGGCCGGGAAGATACCAGCATCGCAATATTAACTATTATACTCTAGGCCGGGACGATACCAGCATCACAATATTAACTATTATACTCTAGGGCCGGGACGATACAGCATCGCAATATTAACTATTATACTCTAGGGCCGGGACGATACCAGCATCGCAATATTTTCCATATATTTTTTTTTAAACACGAAGCAGATCCAGGTCTTTGGTCCGTTTGAAAACCTGCTGTATGTAAAACATTGTCGTTATAGCTTGTTAAATAAATACATGTGACTCTGGATGACAACACAATGATGTTTGTTTCCAACATTAGAGATGTTTTCTAAGAAGTTACATCCGCTTCGTGTTTTGTTTCCTTGCCACGATACTAAGGAGTATGGGCGATACTGGTGTCGTCCCACACCTATCATGCACATCACTGCACATAAACGTCTCTAAACAGTGATTGATATTACATAAATAACAGTGAATACATATGTCTCATGGTGCCCCTCCCAGAGAGCACATCCTAAAGACAGCCAAGGCGCTGGTGGAGGAACACCAAGGTGCTGGTCTCTGGTGCCGGGGCCAGCCAGGAGACTGGCCCAGGCTGCCCAGTCCTCCGTCATCACCATCACCAAACTGGCCGACGTGGTAAAACTGGGCGCCGCCAGCCTGGGAGCCGAGGACCCCGAGACACAGGTACGCACTGTTAGAAGCATGGTCGTCCCAATTGTTCCCATCCAAAAAACACTGACATTTTTATTCAGGGTGCCAGTAATATCTCTTGTTAATGTTAGTGTCACTTTAAAAAGGAGACTCTCACATACATTGGAGTTTAAAAATTGATTCAAAAGAAGGAATTTCCCTACACTATTCTTGCTTTGAAACTTTTACTTTTTCATTTCAAAAGCCAATATCTGGGTCTATCGACTTTTGTCAAAGCAGATATGTGAGTAGTAGTAATAATCGTCTAGTTTATGTAAGAGTAGTCGTTTGTAGTAGTAGTAAGTAGTTGTTTTGTTGTTGTTGTAGTAGCAGTAGTAGTAAGTAGTGTTTTGTAGCAGCAGCAGTAGTTGTTTTTCGTAGTTAGTTATAAAGTAGTTGTGTAGTAGTAGTAGTACTTAGTAGTAGTAAACTAATCTCTCTCTTGGCGGTTGAGCGAGCCGGCGGTGGCGAACATGATGGTGGTGTCCAAGTCGGCGATGATGCCCGACACGGTACTGGCCGCTGTGATGCAGGCCTGGGTGCCACGGTTACCAGCCTGAAGGGCCGCCAGCACATGAGACACCTGACGGAGAGAAGAGATGTTATGAATATGGTGACATCGTATGGCTGCATCAACCAAGGTTTAATGTCTGCAACTCTGACATGGTCCAACTGTGATTTATTAAGATCCAGACCAAACAGACAACATTTCAATCCCAATCGGAGTATTGTCAATCCCCGGGAAACCAGTCTATTTCAAAATTTGTCCTGGCAAGGTCACAATGTAGCGTTGTTGAAGGCATCACCAATCAAAACAGACAGATACCCAGGCTTCCTTTGGGTTCTCAGGGGCTACAACGGTCTCTCCTATGTTAACTCAAATTCACATTCAAATAACTTTATTGTTCCTGTGAGGGAAATTCTTATCTGGAGGGGTTTATAAAACATGAAACACAGTAGGCTTAAATAACAAACAGAGGACAGTACAAATATAAAATGTTTTTAAAAAACAGGGGCTAGCTACATGTAGGTAGGAAGAAATACAGATAGGTCATTATGGCTCACCTTCTCGGAGACCTTGCGTGCGCTGTCGATCAGCTCCTTCTTGGTGAAGGAGTCGTTGGGACTACACTGCAGAGCGCCGGCCTTAGTCACCAGCCCAGTACAGTTGAAGCCGAGCTCCCCAACCTGCTTCTTGATGTGGGAACCAATCTGGACAGGGACAGAGGAGTTGGGACTCTTCAGAAAGCTCTTTGTCAGTGCAGTATCATTCAGTACTGTACTTAAAAAATAAAATAAAAAGTTCATTAAGCAGACCCTCTTATCCAACTGTCAGTCAGCGCATTTTCAACAAAGGCAGGCGAGACAACCACATATCACAGTCACTACAAGTAAAACACTTTCCTCCATAAAGCAGCCATCAACGAAACCAGTGCTGTTGTAGAACTACATATAGAATCTCTATGATATTGAATCTCCTCTGCAGTATTTCTGTTTCCCCAACCCAAGGACCGGGAGAATTATCATGCTAATAAAACTGCATTTTTTCACTGCATTATCACACCGGCATTGAGAATATGTATTCATTTCTACTTAGTCAAACATATCAGTCACATTAATATAATACATATTGTCATCAGATACCTCGTCGTTCTCTGCAGTCATGGCAGCGTATTTGGCCTCGGTGGCTAGCTCTCCAAACTCATTAGTAAGCTCGCTGGCCAGACCTCCCAAGTCATCTGGGTTGGTGTTGGACTTAGTCACCTGAAAACAAGACACAGCCTTTTATTTAATCATCTTTCATTATATTTTTTTCCTGAGGGAAGAAAATGTCCTGTATGGAAAACAAGATTTCTCTACCAGACATATAACCATTACACAACTATCATGCCACAGGAAGTGGATGTCATTCATGGTTTGATGATGACATCCAACTACTACGACATCCAACTACTACAACCCCCGCAGTTCTACACACAAACTTACTACCCCCCCACAACCACTCACCCACATACAAACTCACAACCCCCCCCTCCACCCTTCCTCACCATCTCCTGCACGGTGACGGCGATGGCTTTGGCAGTCTTCACCATGGTCGTCTGGTAATCCACAAAGGAGCCATCGGGCTCGCCGGCTGGGCTCTCCTCCATCTTGTTGATGGCGGCGGTGATGGAGTCCACCATGCCGCCCAGGGCGCCTGCAGCGCTGGCCGTCTCCGACAGGGTGGCGCCCAAGTCGTCTACCGCCTCCTTCATCATCTGGACGGACTCCTCCAGAGCCTCCTGGGTGTGGGCCGCCTGGACAGACAGACAGAGACAGACAGAGACACAGAGACAGACAGAGACACAGAGACAGACAGAGACACAGAGACAAACAGAGACACAGAGACAGACAAGATCAGTGGAATGTCGTACACATCAAACCATAGCTGGGCCGCTGGTAGATACATTTCTATTGAGTGTTACCATGTCTTGTTTTCGACTAAGTGCCACTTACATTAGGAATAGACCTAGACAGTACCTCGCTATGTCACGGCATTAAAAACCATAATACTGCCATTAACACTGATGATATGGATGCTGCCCTGCTGTCCCTGGTTAGACGGGAGTTAAATGTATATGTTATATGTCATTTAGAAGACGCTTTTATCCAAAGCGACTCACAGTCATGCGTGCATACATGTTTTTTTGTTGTTTTTTTTACGTACGAGTGGTCCCAGGAATCGAACCCACTATCCTGCCGTTGAAAGCGCCATGCTCTACCAACTGAGCTACAGAGGACCACATAACACATAATGTCAAATATTTTCAAATACATTAAAGTTGGAATAGATGATTTTTCCATGAGTGTCATAAAGCAGACATTGGGGTTTCCTCCGGCCTCCTTGGCCGTGTAGAGCATCTGCAGGTCTGACACGTACAGTACAGTATAGTATAGCATATAGTATAGTATAGTACAGTATAGTGAGAAAGCAGACCTTGGGGTTTCCTCCGGCCTCCTTGGCCGTGTAGAGCATCTGCAGGGCTGACACGTACAGTACAGTATAGTATAGCATATAGTATAGTATAGTACAGTATAGTGAGAAAGCAGACCTTGGGGTTTCCTCCGGCCTCCTTGGCCGTGTAGAGCATCTGCAGGGCTGACTCGGTCAGCGTCTTGGTCTGGTCCAACACCGCCATCTGCTGTTGGCTGCTCTGAATCTTACTGGCCGTCCCAATGGCTGCCATGATGAGGGGCTCGAAGTAGCTCACCATCTGAGACACCTGAAGAGGAGGAAGAGAGAGAGAGAGAAACGAAGAGCGAGAGGAATCAGACAGGGAGGGTCTACTTTGAAGAGCTGGACAAGGACCAATTGTTGTTGAGAAATGTTCTATTCTATCACATTGCTGTATGTTTAAGTCAAACTCCAGCCAGCTGCACCGAGTCTTTGAACCAAAGTAAAGTAGATACAAATTCACTAGATATGACGGTATAAATACAACCTTTGAAGGCTTTTTATGATAGAAAAAAAGCTTAGCACGTTGGGATACTAAATATGTAATTTCCTTTATTAGACTGTAAGGTATAAAGCCAGACAGATGTGGATAATGTAAATAGGCCAAGAGGATGGGRTCTCTTACCTTGTGTCCCAGATGGGAGGCCTCAGAGCGGGCTGCGATGGCCACCGGCTCTATCAGATTGCTGATCTCCTGGACCGAAGCTGCCAGCTGCTCATGCAGAGCCTGAAACACACACACACAACATGGTAGAAGCAAATACACAAACACATAGATGTACTGGAAAAAGCTACAAATGGTATAGTATATTATAAATCGGGTGGTCCGAGCCCTGAACGCTGATTGGCTGACTGCCCTGGTATATCAGACTGTATACCACACCTCCTCGGGCCTTATTGCTTAATGGTATAGTATGGAATAGTATAGTATAGTACAGTATGACATAGTATGGTTTAGTGTAGTACGGTATAGTATGACATAGTATGGTATAGTATGGTGCGGTACAGTATAGTACGGTATAGTATGGTACAGTATAGTACAGTATGGTATAGTAACGTATGGTATAGCATAGTATAGTATGGGATAGTATGGTATAGTATGGGATAGTGTTGTGTGGTATGTCATGGTATAGTAAGGTATAGTATAGTATGGTATAGTATGGAATGGTACAGTATAGTCATGCACACATCTACAGTGTCTTTGGAAAATATTCAAAGCCCTCAACTTTTCCCACATTTTGTTAGGTTACAGCCTTATTCTATCATCAATCCCATCAATCTACACACAATAACCCATCATGACAAAGCAAAGACAGGTTGGTATAGTAAGGTATAGTATAGTATGGTATAGTATGGAATGGTACAGTATAGTCATGCACACATCTACAGTGTCTTTGGAAAATATTCAAAGCCCTCAACTTTTCCCACATTTTGTTAGGTTACAGCCTTATTCTATCATCAATCCCATCAATCTACACACAATAACCCATCATGACAAAGCAAAGACAGGTTAATTGTTTTA
>NC_036842.1:37483982-37486857 GCF_002910315.2 Salvelinus sp. IW2-2015 | reverse complement strand
GGGACAGCGTAACCACAGAGACAGTAGGGAAGGGACAGCGTAACCACAGAGACAGTAGGGAAGGGACAGCGTAACCACAGAGACAGTAGGGAAGGCCAGTGAACTGTAGTACCTCAGCGCTGATCTGAGCGGGCACGCTGGCGAATTCTGGGTTGGAGGCGAAGGCGGTGAGGTTATCCACAGCTTCGATCAGGGGCCCTGTGGCGACCCTACACTTCTCTCTGTTCTGCTGGTTAAACGCTCCATCCAGAGCCTACAGACACAACGCACAAACAGGGTTACATTCATTAGTGATGGAATGACATTCTAAAACAGCAGTATATATATATAAACATTTGCTCCAAGGTGGATTTAACTGCACTGTCAGAAAGATATTTCAGAAGTGTATTTCTCATTGCATGGGTTGTTGTTAGATAATTGCCAATGAACTTGGGGCATGGAGTCACCCTGCAAGTGTCTGTCACATTAACGATGTACCTTGCTGCAGCCCTAACCTGTACATTGAATGGCACATAGTACACATGAATTCAGAAAGTAGTTACTATTACTCACTTTGATGGACTTGACCAGATTGGCTGTGCTGTTGGCCACCTCCTTAGCAGACTGGACAAACTGTCGCTTGGCAACAGGGTTGGCTGTTTTGGAGGAGGCCAGGCGACAGGCGTTGCACAGCGCTGACGTGTGCTTGGCGACGATGGTGGCGGCAGAGAGGACCTTGGGAAACAAGAGGAGGTGTCTGAAGTAGGCAGCTAAAAGACGGAAAACACGGCTTCCGTGCAGAAACATTGATCCTCTTTATTCACCTTGATTCTGTATACAGCGGACAGAAAATGGTACGCAGAGCAAGTTTCGGTTGGTTAGATGTATGGTCTGTGTGGTATGACGTGTGAGTGAGGGAGTCAAGGAGGTTGTCAGTGAGTGTATGAGAGTTTGCAGGTGTGTGTGTTTATTTGTGTGTGCATGCGTGTGTTTATCCGTGTACCTTGAGTAGGCAGGTGAGTGTATGAATGCATGAGTGTTCATTCATACGATCATATGTGTGTGTGTGTGTGTGTGTGTGTGTGTGTGCTACTCGTTTATATTGGAACACACAAAGCCTAACCAAAGTCATCCTTGACTGCGAGGGACCGCTGACGACGTGTGTGTTTGTGCGCTGGCACCTGTGTGTGTGTGTGTGTGTTCTACCTGGGACTGAGTGCAGGCCGGGTCCACCAGGTTCTGGCATGCCATCTGGATGGACTGGTTGGCACGGGCAAACTGGCCAGGGTCCACCAACCCCTTCTGGCCCGCGTGGCTTTTAGGGTCTGACACTCCAACCAGGTAGGCTCCCTGTAACATTTTTCAGAAAAATTTATGTTGTATGGATGGTTTGGATTAACTAAACAAGATAAACGTAACAAGACAGGAGTTAGAGCAAATATGGAAACATTGTAGGTAAAATAAACTACAGCTAAAAATCTACGATGATGGCTGCTTTTATTAGATGATCGCTAACGTAGCAGCTCTGTTTATGACAACGTTAACAACGTTAACGATCTGCAGAGCTACTGTTATTATTGATCGACAACGTTAAACATCTGCAGAGCTACACGTTTATTATTGATCGACAACGTTAACATCTGCAGAGCTACAGTTATTATTGATCGACAACGTTAACATCTGCAGAGCTACATGTTTTATTATTGATCGACAACGTTAACATCTGCAGAGCTACGTGTTATTATTGATCGACAACGTTAACATCTGCAGAGCTACATGTTATTATTGATCGACAACGTTAACATCTCAGAGCTACACGTGATTATTGAATCGACAACGTTAACATCTGCAGAGCTACACGTTTATTATTGATCGACAACGTTAACATCTCAGAGCTACACGTGTTATTATTGATCGACAACGTTAACATCTGCAGAGCTACGTGTTATTTTGATCGACAACGTTAACATCTTCAGAGCTACACGTGTTATTATTGATCGACAACGTTAACATCTGCAGAGCTAACATGTTATTATTGATCGACAACGTTAACATCTGCAGAGCTACATGTTATTATTGATCGACAACGTTAACATCTGCAGAGCTACACGTGTTATTATTGATCGACAACGTTAACATCTCAGAGCTACACGTGTATTATTGATCGACAACGTTAACATCTGCAGAGCTACTGTTATATTTGATCGACAACGTTAACATCTGCAAGAGCTACATGTTATTATTGATCGACAACGTTAACATCTGCAGAGCTACGTGTTATTATTGATCGACAACGTTAACATCTGCAGAGCTACGTGTATTATTGATCGACAACGTTAACATCTTCAGAGCTACGTGTTATTATTGATCGACAACGTTAACATCTTGCAGAGCTACAGTGTTATTTTATTGATCGACAACGTTAACATCTGCAAGAGCTACGTGTTATTATTGATCGACAACGTTAACATCTGCAGAGCTACTGTGTATTTATTGATCGACAACGTTAACATCTGCAGAGCTACGTGTTATTATTGATCGACAACGTTAACATCTGCAGAGCTACATGGTTATTTTGATCGACAACGTTAACATCTGCAGAGCTACGTGTTATTATTGATCGACAACGTTAACATCTGCAGAGCTCACGTGTTATTGTTGATCGACAACGTTAACATCTGCAGAGCTACGATTATTATTGATCGACAAACGTAACATCTGCAGAGCTACATGTTATTATTGATCGACAACGTTAACATCTTGAGAGCTACACGTGTTATTATTGATCGAAACGTAACATCTGCAGAGCTACGTGTTATGTTGATCGACAACGTTAACATCTGCAGAGCTACATGTTATTATTGATCGACAACGTTAACATCTGCAGAGCTACGTG
>NC_036842.1:37474552-37483444 GCF_002910315.2 Salvelinus sp. IW2-2015 | reverse complement strand
CCAATATGCCAGAGCACATGTTAAATAATTGATCCACAACGTTAACATCTGCAGAGCTACACGTTGTATTATTGATCGACAACGTTAACATCTGCAGAGCTACATGTTATTTTGATCGACAACGTTAACATCTTCAGAGCTACTGTTATTTTGATCGACAAACATTAACATCTGCAGAGCTACGTTTATTAATGATCGACAACGTTAACATCTGCAGAGCTACATGTTATTATTGATCGACAACGTTAACATCTGCAGAGCTACACGTGTTATTATTGATCGACAAATGTTAACATCTGCAGAGCTACATGTTATTATTGATCGACAACGTTAACATCTGCAGAGCTACGTGTTATTATTGATCGACAACGTTAACATCTGCAGAGCTACATGTTATTATTGATCGACAACGTAACATCTGCAGAGCTACATGTTATTATTGATCGACAACGTTAACATCTGCAGAGCTACTGTTTATATTGATCGACAACGTTAACATCTGCAGAGCTACGTGTTATTATTGATCGACAACGTTAACATCTGCAGAGCTAGGTGTATTATTGATCGACAACGTTAACATCTGCAGAGCTACATGTTATTGTGATCGACAACGTTAACATCTGCAGAGCTACATGTTATTATTGATCGACAACGTTAACATCTGCAGAGCTATGTTATTATTGATCGACAACGTTAACATCGCAGAGCTACATGTTATTATTGATCGACAACGTTAACATCTGCAGAGCTACGTGTTATTATTGATCGACAACGTTAACATCTGCAGAGCTACGTGTTATTATTGATCGACAACTTAACATCTGCAGAGCTACGTGTTATTATTGATTGACAACGTAACATCTGCAGAAGCTACATGTTATTATTGATCGACAACGTTAACATCTGCAGAGCTACATGTTATTATTGATCGACAACGTTAACATCTGCAGAGCTACGTGTTATTATTGATCGACAACGTTAACATTCTGCAGAGCTACGTGTTATTATTGATCGACAACGTTAACATCTGCAGAGCTAGTGTTATTATTGATCGACAACGTTAACATCTGCAGAGCTACATGTTATTGTTGATCGACAACGTTAACATCTGCAGAGCTACATGTTATTATTGATCGACAACGTTAACATCTGCAGAGCTACATGTATTATTGATCCACAACGTTAACATCTGCAGACTACACGTGTTATTATTGATCGACAACGTTAACATTCGCAGAGCTACACGTGTTATTATTGATCGACAACGTTAACATCTACAGAGCTACACGTGTTATTATTGATCGAACACGTTAACATCTGCAGAGCTACATGTTATTATTGATCGACAACGTTAACATCTGCAGAGCTACATTTATTGTTGATCGACAACGTTAACATCTGCAGAGCTACACGTGGGTAGAGCCACCGTTAACATCTGCAGGCTACACGATGGTAGAGCCACCGTTAACATCTGCAGGCTACACGTGGGTAGAGGCACCGTTAACATCTGCAGCGCTACACGTGTTATTATTGATCGACAACGTTAACATCTGCAGAGCTACACGTGTTATTATTGATCGACAACGTTAAATCTGCAGAGCTACATGTTATTATGATCGACAAGATGTAACATCTACAGAGCTACGTGTTATTATTGACGACAACGTTAACATCTGCCAGAGCTACATGTATTGTTGATCGACAACGTTAACATCTGCAGGCTACACGTGTAGAGCCACCGTTAACATCTGCAGGCTACACGTGTAGGAGCCACGCTTAACATTCTGCAGCGCTACACGTGGTAGAGCACACGTTAAACATCTGCAGGCTACAGTGGTATGACACCGTTAACATGCAGCGCTACAGTGGGATGAGCCACCGTTAACATCTGCAGCGCTACACGGGGTAGAGCCACCGTTAACATCTGCAGCGCTACACGTGGGTAGAGCCACGCGTTAACATCTGCAGCGCTACACGGGGTAGAGCCACCGGTAACATCTGACAGCGCTACACGTGGTAGAGCCACAACGGGACAATCTGCAGCGCTACACATCTCTCTCCTTTCCGTGTTATTATTGATCGACAACGTTAACATCTGCAGAGCTACATGTTATTGTTGATCGACAACGTTAACATCTGCAGAGCTACATGTTATTGTTGATCGACAACGTTAACATCTGCAGAGCTACACGTGGGTAGAGCCACCGGTAACATCTGCAGCGCTACACGTGGGTAGAGCCACCGGTAACATCTGCAGCGCTACACGTGGGTAGAGCCACCGCAGTGAGTTTATCAAACGGTGTTCCAACAAAACATGTTACATGTCTATTGACGAAGGTTTTCCAAGATCTTGCACATCTCTCACGTTATGCTCGTCTTCTCACTCTTTGCCATGGCAACATGCATTCACACACAGAAACAGAAACAAACATTCAGACACAGATGCACACAAGTGCACACAGATGCACTCAAAACACACACACACACACACACACAGTCAACTCTTCAATGGGCAGTAGCGCAGAGCCATTGTGAATGTGAGAGCATAATGTACTGTAATGTACTGAACTGTAATGAACTGTAATGATTATTGATCGACAACGTTAACATCGCAGAGCTACATGTTATTTTGATCGACAACGTTAACATCTGCGAGAGCTACATGTTATTATTGATCGACACGTTAACATCTCAGAGCTACACGTGTTATTATTGATCCACAACGTTTAACATCTGCAGAGCTACACGTGTTATTATTGATCGACAACGTTAACATTGCAGAGCTACACGTGTTATTATTGATCGACAACGTAACATCTGCACGAGCTACACGTGTTATTATTTGATCGACAACGTTAACATCTCAGAGCTACATGTGTATTATTGATCGACAACGTAACATCTGCAGAGCTACATGTTATTTTGATCGACAACGTTAACATCTGCAGAGCTACACGTGGTATGATGACAACGTTAACATCTGCAGCGCTACACGTGGTAGATTGCCACTCTTAAACATCTGCAGGCACAGTGTTATTGACGACACACCGTTAACATCTGCAGGGCTACACGTGTTATTATTGATCGACAACGTTAACATCTGCAGAGCTACACGTGTTATTATTGATCGACAACGTTAACATCTGCAGAGCTACATGTTATTACTGTATCGACAAGTTAACATCTACAGAGCTACGTGTTATTATTGATCGACAACGTTAACATCTGCAGAGCTACAGTGTTATTATTGATCGACAACGTTAACATCTGCAGAGCTACACGTTATTGATCGACAACGTTAACATCTGAGGCTACACGTTAGATGCACACGTTAACATCTGCAGGCTACACGTGGTATTATTGATCGACCAGCGTTAACATCTGCACCGCTTACACGTGGGTATGATTGACACACGTTAACATCTGGCCAGCGCTACATCGATGTATTGATCGACACAACGTTAACATCTGCAGGCTACACGTGTAGGTATGAGCCAACCGTTAACATCTGCCAGCGCTACACGTTATGATCGACAACAGTTAACATCGCAGCGCTACACGTGGTATGAGCCACGTTAACATCTGCAGGCTACACGTGTAGAAATACATTTGCAGCGCTAACGTGTAACACCGGTAACATTCTCAGGCTACACGTGTTACGTATGATCGACAACCGTTAACATCTGCAGACCCGGCTACACGTGTATGTATAGAGCCACGTAACTTGCAGGCTACACGTGTATTGGCCGTTAACATCTGCAGAGCTACACGTGGGTATTGACGACACCGTAACATCTGCAGGCTACCGTGTTATGAGCCACCAGTTAACATCTGCAGAGCACACGTGGTAGACCACGGTATAACATCTCGGCTACACGTGTAATTGCCACGGTAACATCTGACAGCGCTTACACGTGGTGTAGAGCCACAACGTTAACATCTACAGGCTACACGTGTATGTATGATCGCCACGCGTAACATCTGCAGCGCTACACGTGTGGTAGAGCACACGTAACATCTCGAGGCTACGTGGTAGAGCCACGTTAACATCTGCAGGGCTACGTGTGCGTATTGATCGACAACCGGTAATACATCTGCAGAGCTTTTACACGTGTATTGAGCAACCGGTAACATCTGCAGAGCTACACGTGGGTAGAGCCCACCGTTAACATCTGCAGGCTACACGTGGGTAGATGCCACGTTAACATCTGCAGAGCTACACGTGGGGTATGATGCCACCGTAAACATCTGCGAGACGCTACATCGTGGGTATTGATCGACACACCGGTAACATCTGCAGGCTACACGTGTATTGATCGACACGGTTAACATCTGCAGGCTACCACGTGATGTATGATGCCACCGTTAACATCTGCAGACGCTTACACTGTGACAACGTTAACATCTGCAGAGCTACACGTGTATAGTATTGAGAACGAACGTAACATCTGCAGAGCTACAGTGTGTAGAGCACGTAACATCTGCGGCTACATGTGGTAGGAGCCACGTGTAACATCTGCAGGCTACACGTGGTAGAGCCACCGGTACATCTGCAGCGCTACACGTGGTAGAGCCACGGTAACATCTGCAGCGCTACACGTGGGTAGAGCCACCGCAGTGAGTTTATCAAACGGTGTTCCAACAAAAATGTTACATGTCTATTGACGAAGGTTTTCAAATCTTGCACATCTCTCACTTATATGCTCGTCTTCTCACTCTTTGCCATGGCAACATGCATTTCACACACAGAAACAGAAACAAACATTGATACAAGTGCACACAGATGCACTCAAAACACACACACACACACACACAGTCAACTCTTCAATGGGCAGTAGCGCAGAGCCATTGTGAATGTGAGAGCATAATGTACTGTAATGTTTGAACTGTAATGAACTGTAATGAACTGAATGTACTGACTGTAATGTAATGACATGATATGTAGATGACCTGTACTTACTGAATCACTGACTGTATGAACTGTACATGAACTTATAATGAACTAACTGTAATGGAACTGTAATGTAACTGAACTGTAATGAACTAATGAACTGTAATGTACTGATGAACTGTAATGAACTTAATGAACTGTAATGAACTAATGAACTGTAATGAACTAATGAACTGTAATGAACTGTGTAAGGTACTGTAATGTAATGAACTGTAATGAGCTGTGATGTACTGAACTGTAATGTTACTGTGTATGTACTGAACTGTAATGTACGTGATGTACTGAACTGTAATGTACTGTGATGTACTGAACTGTTAATGTACTGAACTGTAATGTACTGTAATGTACTGAACTGTAATGTACTGTGATGTTACTGAACTGTAATGTTACTGTGATGTACTGAACTGTAATGTACATTACTGTACTATAATGAGCAGATGAGCATTCAGAGAGACACATACTGACAGACCCACATACCAGGCCTTACTCACAGTCATTAGGCGCCGTGTGTGTGTGTGTGTGTGTGTGTGTGTGTGTGTGTGTGTGTGTGTGTGTGACGCGCGCGCACGGGCGCATGCGAGGCGAGCATGTGCGGGCGTTTTGTTTGTGTGGTTCATATGAGAGTATGCATGTGTGCCCTACTGTGTAAATGTACACCAGGTGAATTTGAGAGAGGAACTGACTGTTTGAAAGTGACTACCACTCCTTCCCTCCATTATGAGAGAGGAACTGACTGTTGAAAGTGACTACCACTCCTTCCCTCCATTTTGAGAGAGGAACTGACTGTTTGAAAGTGACCTACCCACTCTTCCCTCCATTTGAGAGAGGAAAACTGACTGTTGAAAATGACTACCACTCCTTCCCTCCATTTGAGAGAGGAACTGACTGTTGAAAGTGACTACCACTCCTTCCCTCCATTTGAGAGAGGAACTGACTGTTGAAAGTGACTACCACTCCTTCCCTCCATTTGAGAGAGGAACTGACTGTTGAAAGTGACTACCACTCCTTCCCTCCTTTGGAGAGAGGAACTGACTGTTGAAAGTGACTACCACTCCTTCCCTCCATTTGAGAGAGGAACTGACTGTTGAAAGTGACTACCACTCCTTCCCTCCATTTGAGATGCACTCCCAGGTCCAGATGTTCCTAAGCTAGCATCGAATTGCCTCATTGGCTGAAGAATAATTAGGCCGATGTATTAGAGCGTGGGACCATCCAACTATGCAATGCAATGATCCCTGTGGGCGTGTAGGGCTGCTAGCCTTGGTCCCAAATAGCACTCTATTCTCCATGTAGTACACAACTTTGGACCAGGACCAATAGGGTACAGTGGGGCAAAAAAGTATTTAGTCAGCCACCAATTGTGCAAGTTCTCCCACTTAAAAAGATGAGAGAGGCCTGTAATTCATCATAGGTACACTTCAACTATGACAGACAAAATGAGAAAGAAAAAATCCAGAAAATCACATTGTAGGATTTTTTATGAATTTATTTGCAAATTATGGTGGAAAATAAGTATTTGGTCAATAACAAAAGTTTCTCAATACTTTGTTATATACCCTTTGCTGGCAATGACAGAGGTCAAATGTTTTCTGTAAGTCTTACAAGGTTTTCACCACACTGTTGCTGGTATTTTGGCCCATTCCTCCATGCAGATCTCCTCTAGAGCAGTGATGTTTTGGGGCTGTTGCTGGCAACACGGACTTTTCAACTCCCTCCAAAGATTTTCTATGGGGTTGAGATCTGGAGACTGGCTAGGCCACTCCAGGACCTTGAAATGCTTCTTACGAAGCCACTCCTTCGTTGCCCGGGCAGTTGTGTTGGGATCATTGTCATGCTGAAAGACCCAGCCACGTTTCATCTTCAATGCCCTTGCTGATGGAAGGAAGTTTTCACTCAAAATCTCACGATACATGGCCCCATTCATTCTCTTCCTTTACACGGATCAGTCGTTCCTGGTCCCTTTGCAGAAAAACACCCCAAAGCATGATGTTTCCACCCCCATGCTCACAGTAGGTATGGTGTTCTTTTGGATGCAACTCTGCATTCTTTGTCCTCCAAACACGACGAGTTGAGTTTTTACCAAAAAGTTCTATTTTGGTTTCATCTGACCATATGACATTTCTCCCAATCTTCTTCTGGATCATCCAAATGCTCTCTAGCAAACTTCAGACGGGCCTGGATATGTACTGGCTTAAGCAGGGGGGACACGTCTGGCACTGCAGGATTTGAGTCCCTGGCGGCGTAGTGTGCTACTGATGGTAGGCTTTGTTACTTTGTCCCAGCTCTCTTGCAGGTCATTCACTAGGTCCCCCCGTGTGGTTCTGGGATTTTTGTCCACCGTTCTTGTGATCATTTTGACCCCACGGGGTGGAGATCTTGTGTGGAGCCCCAGATCGAGGGAGATTATTCAGTGGTCTTGTATGTCTTCCATTTCTAATAATTGCTCCACAGTTGATTTCTTCAAACCAAGCTGCTTACCTATGCCAGATTCAGTCTTCCCAGCCTGGTGCAGGTCTACAATTTTGTTTTTTGGTGTCCTTTGACAGCTCTTTGTCTTGGCCATAGTGGAGTTTGGAGTTGTGACTGTTTGAGGTTGTGGACAGGTGTCTTTTATACTGATAACAAGTAGAGGACAGAGGAGCCTCTTAAAGAAGAAGTGTACAGGTCTGTGAGAGCCAGAAATCTTGCTTGTTTGTAGGTGACCAAAATACTTATTTTCCACCATAATTTGCAAATAAATTCATTAAAAATCCTACAATGTGATTTTCTGGATTTTCTTTTCTCATATTGTTCTGTCATAGTTGAAGTGCACCATTGATGAAATACAGGCCTCTCTCATCTTTTTAATGGGAGAACTTGCACAATTGGTGGCTGACTAAATACTTTTTTGCCCCACTGTATATTGGGAATAGGATATACAGGCATAGGGTAACATGCCCATGGGTATACAGGCCCATAGGGTATACAGGAATAGGATATACAGGAATTGGGTATACAGGGCCCATAGGGTATACAGAGGAATTGGGTAATTACAGGACCCCATAGGTTAAGGGGCCCAGATTACAAATTGGGGTTATACGCCCATGGTATTACAGGCCCTAGGATACAGGAGATTACAGGTGGGTGGGAGGGTTATACAGGGCCCAGCAGGGTATTACAGGGCCATAGGTTATACAGGGAATTGGGTATACAGGGCCCATAGGGTATACAGGCCCATAGGGTATACAGGAATTGGGTATACAGGGCCATAGGTAGACAGGGCCCATAGGGTTATACAGGGAATGTTTATACAGGCCATTAGGGTTATAACAGGGGCCCATAAGGTTATACAGGCATTGGTATACAGGGCCATTAGGGTATACAGAAACATAGGGTATACAGGGCCCAGGTAGGGTATTACAGGACCCATAGGTTACAGGACCCATAGGGTATGGCAGGGGGCCCATAGGTATACAGACACATAGGTTAACGGGCCCATAGGTACGCAGGCCCATAGGTATCACAGAACACATAGGGTATTCAGGGCCCATAGGGTATACAGGGCCCATAGGTATACAGAAACACAAGGTATACAGGGCCCATAGGGTATACGGGGCCATAGGGTATACAGGGCCCATAGGGTATACAGAACACATAGGGATATACAGGGAATTGGGTATACAGCGCCCATAGGGGTCATGCAGGGCCCTGGTATCGACACATAGGTAGTACGGACCTAGGGTATACAGAGCCATTCAGGATATCATCCCCATAGGTATACACGAGCCCCATAGGGATATCCCAGGCCAGGGCCCATAGGGTATTACAGGCCACATAGGGTATACAGGCCCAGGTTCAGGCCGGCTAGGTATACACGGCCCAATAGGGTATACCCACGGGCCGATAGGGTATACAGGGCCATACTAGGGTATACAAGTAACCACACCTAGGTATACAGGGCC
>NC_036842.1:37471132-37474527 GCF_002910315.2 Salvelinus sp. IW2-2015 | reverse complement strand
AACATGTATGTGTAATGACCTGTACTGTACTGAATACACTGAACTGTAATGAACTAATGAACTTTGTAATGTACTAACTGTAATTACTGATGCAACTGTAATGAACTAATGAACTGTAATGATACTAATGAACTGTAATGAACTAATGAACTGTAATGAACTAATGAACTGTAATGAACTAATGAAAATGTAATGAACTAAATGAACTGTAATGAACTAAGAACTGTAATGAACTGTAAGGTACTGTAATGTAATGAACTGTAATGAGCTGTAATCAACTGTACTGATGAAGTACTGTAATGAACGTATATGTATTGATGTACTGAACTGTAATGTACTGAACTGTAATGTACTGTGATACGAACTGTAATGTATGTGATGTACTGAACTGTAATGTACTGTGATGTGACTGAACTGTTAATGTACGTGATGTACTGATGTAATGTACTGTAATACTGAACCTGTAATGTACTGTGATGTACTGAACTGTAATGTACTGTGATGTACTGAACTGTAATGTTACAGTACTGTACTATAATGAGACAGATGGAGCATTCAGAGAGACACATACTGACAGACCCACATACCAGGCCTTACTCACAGTCATTAGGCGCCTGTGTGGTGTGGTGTGTGGGTGTGTGTGTTGTGTGTGTGTGGTGTGTGTGTGTGTGTGTGTGTGTGTGTGTGGTGCGCGCGCACGGGCGCATGCGAGCGAGCATGTGCGGGCGTTGTTTTGGTGGTTATATGGAGTATGCATGTGTGCCTACTGTGTAATGTACCAGTGAATGAAGAGGAATGACGTAGTAAGTGACTACCACTCCTTCCCTCCATTTAGAGAGGAACTGACTGTTGAAAGTGCTACCACCTCCTCCATTGAAAATGCAGCTCACTCCCCATTTGAGTAGAGGAACTGACTGTTGAAATGACTACCACCCTCCTCCATTTGAGAGAGGAACTGACTGTTGAAAGTGACTACCACTCCTTCCCTCCATTTGAGAGAGGACCTGACTGTTGAAAGTGACTACCACTCCTTCCCTCCTTGAGAGAGGAACTGACTGTTTGAAAGTGACTACCACTCCTTCCCTCCATTTGAGAGAGAACTGACTGTTGAAAGTGACTACCACTCCTTCCCTCCATTTGGAGAGGAACTGACTGTTGAAAGTGACTACCACTCCTCCCTCCATTTGAGAGAGGAAACGACTGTTGAAAGTGACTACCACTCCTCCCTCCTTTGAGAGAGAGAACTGACTGTTGAAGTGACTACCACTCCTTCCCTCCATTTGAGAGAGGAACTGACTGTTGAAAGTGACTACCACTCCTCCCTCCATTTGAGAGAGGAACTGACTGTTGAAAGTGACTACCACTCCTTCCCTCCATTGAGAGAGGAACTGACTGTTGAAAGTGACTACCACTCCTTCCCTCCATTTGAGAGAGGAACTGACTGTTGAAAGTGACTACCACTCCTTCCCTCCATTTGAGATGCACTCCCAGGTCCAGATGTTCCTAAGCTAGCATCGAATTGCCTCATTGGCTGAGAGAATAATTAGGCCGATGTATAGAGCGTGGACCATCCAACTATGCAATGCAATGGATCCCTGTGGGCGTTGAGGCTGCTAGCCTGAGTTCCCAAATAGCACTCTATTCTCCATGTAGTACACGAACTTTGGACCAGGACCCATAGGGTACAGTGGGGCAAAAAAGTATTTAGTCAGCCACCAATTGTGCAAGTTCTCCCACTTAAAAAGATGAGAGAGGCCTGTAATTTTTCATCATAGGTACACTTCAACTATGACAGACAAAATGAGAAAGAAAAATCCAGAAAATCACATTGTAGGATTTTTTATGAATTTATTTGCAAATTATGGTGGAAAATAAGTATTTGGTCAATAACAAAAGTTTCTCAATACTTTGTTATATACCCTTTGCTGGCAATGACAGAGGTCAAATGTTTTCTGTAAGTCTTCACAAGGTTTTCACACACTGTTGCTGGTATTTTGGCCCATTCCTCCATGCAGATCTTCCTCTAGAGCAGTGATGTTTTGGGGCTGTTGCTAGGCAACACGGACTTTCAACTCCCTCCAAAGATTTTCTATGGGGTTGAGATCTGGAGACTGGCTAGGCCACTCCAGGACCTTGAAATGCTTCTTACGAAGCCACTCCTCGTTGCCCGGGCAGTGTGTTTGGATCATTGTCATGCTGAAAGACCCAGCCACGTTTCATCTCTAATGCCCATCAGCTGCACTGGAAGTACAAAGCTTCTTACCACATCAAAACATAAAGTTACATCAGCACATAGGGTATACAGGGAATAGGGGGCCATTTGGGACACCCCCTGGTCTGCTGGACTGGAAGGTGGTTTACCTGGGCAGCTGCTTCAGTAAGGCCACACAGGGCTTTAGAGCCAGAGCTGACAGAGTCCCCAAACTCAGGCAGATTGCTGTTCTTAGCGTTGTGGGAGATTCCAGCCATGGCTTCCCCAAGGACCTGCAGGACACAAGGCAAATATATTTAAAATACTTATATTTCTATATATTTAAACATATATTTATTTCACAAAATACCTATACAACATTATAAAGAATAAAGGTGATCGAAAATCTTATTTTAAAAACAAAACACCACCATTTCCCTGGATATATTCTAGGACATAGTAGGGAGGAAGTATGTGGGAAGTAGGGAGGAAGTATGTGGGAAGTAGGGAGGAAGTATGTGGGAAGTAGGGAGGACGTATGTGGGAAGTAGGGAGGACGTATGTGGGAAGTAGGGAGGAAGTATGTGGGAAGTAGGGAGGACGTAGGGAGGAAGTATGTGGGAAATAGGGAGGAAGTAGGGAGGAAGTATGTGGGAAGTAGGGAGGAAGTATGTGGGAAGTAGGGAGGAAGTATGTGGGAAGTCGGGAGGAAGTAGGGAGGAAGTATAGAAGGAAAGGAAGAGAAAGGGAGAGAGGAAAATAAATGAAATGTAGAAGGAATGAAATGATATTGATCAAGGAGGTGTCTAGTCTGTTGTTTACCTTGGAGTTCTCCATGACACTGTCGATGCAGTCAAAGTAGGAGAGGTCACTGACCGCCTCGGTGGGGTTCTCAAGCATACCCCGAACAGTCTGGAGAGACATAGTGCACGGGTTAGGAACCACCCACACAGACACAGAGAGAACACACACACACCCCACATATACATATGTGCATGCACAAGGCACACACAGACACAGACACAGACACAGACGACACACACAGAGAGACAAAAGACCTGTCAATTATGCACCCTTCAGGTGACATGTTAATGAACCAGACAAAGAAGACAACTTGAAGCTGTGTAACTAGACTCTGGAGCACAACAACTTGAAGCTGTGTAACTAGACTCTGGAGCACAACAACTTGAAGCTGTGTAACTAG
>NC_036842.1:37469401-37470522 GCF_002910315.2 Salvelinus sp. IW2-2015 | reverse complement strand
ACAACTTGAAGCTGTGTAACTAGACTCTGGAGCACAACAACTTGAAGCTGTGTAACTAGACTCTGGAGCACAACAACTTGAAGCTGTGTAACTAGACTCTAGAGCACAACAACTTGAAGCTGTGTAACTAGACTCTGGAGCACAACAACTTGAAGCTGTGTAACTAGACTCTGGAGGACAATAACTTGAAGCTGTGTAACTAGACTCTGGGGCACAACAACTTGAAGCTGTGTAACTAGACTCTGGGGCACAACAACAAATTTTGATCTGACACTCAAATCATACCTTCACTGTGTAATAGGATAAATTATTAGGTAGTAAAACTTTATTTCCCAAGTACGGATAAACCATGCCAATATTGAGATTATTTCAAGTCTATGACCCCAAAAAATATATCAGAAATACATAAAGATATTGATATTAATACATCAATGTTTATATATTAATTACACATTTCTAATACTAATAATATATAATAGTAGAAAACAGTAGAAAAATAGTAACATGTTCTTGACCAATCCCCACTAAGTACATTGAAGTGGTGGTTCAGCGATATTTTACATATTCACGTATTTGTTTCCTTACGTTGAAAACAGTCTATGGACAAGGAGGGAGAACAATCCACACGTTGGTTTGTTCATTTAGCCACAAGACAATATTAGCTTGTTCACAAACCTATCCAAGTCAATGTCCTCCATTTAGAGAGTTTCAGATTCCATTACCAAATCATTTAAAAATACATTCAAATCACTGAGCAACAAAATATTTTGATGAGATAACTTGGAGGAGGGAGAAGAGGAACAGGAGCGAGAGAGTGAAGGAGGAGGGAGAAGAGGAACAGGAGCGAGAGAGTGAAGGAGGAGGGAGAAGGAGAAGAGGAACAGGTGAGCGAGAGTGAAGGAGGAGGGGAGATAGACGAACAGAGACAGAGAGAGTGAAGGAGAGGGAGAAGAGAACAGGAGCGAGAGAGTGAAGAGGAGGAGATGGAATAGGACGAGAGAGTGAAGAGGAGGAGGGAGAAGAGAACAGGAGCGAGAGAGTGAAGGAGGAGGAGAAGAGGAACAGGAGGAAGAAGTGAAGGAGGAGGAGAAGAGATAACACGAGCAGACGAGTAAAGGAGA
>NC_036842.1:37467691-37468604 GCF_002910315.2 Salvelinus sp. IW2-2015 | reverse complement strand
AGGGAGAAGAGGAACAGGAGCGAGAGAGTGAAGGAGGAGGGAGAAGAGGAACAGGAGCGAGAGAGTGAAGGAGGAGGGAGAAGAGGAACAGGAGCCAGACGGAATGAAATTTAAAACATAATAAACTAATATAAAAATACTAATATTAGTGGTTGGTGGCAGTGGATTTGTTTTTTTTAAACAAAGTGTGGACTGCAGTCTCTCCCTTGTCCATACAGTACTGTTTTTATGATAATGAATATGCATAAATTTACAATTTTACTTTGTAAATGTACATTTAAATATGTAAATGTTCCTGAACTATCCCTTTAATATCCACATACAGAATACAACATGCAGTAATACAGTACACAGTGTACCTATACCACAAGTCCCAGAAGAAAAATAACACACTCTTTCTCAGCCTTAGCAACCGTTCAACTCCCTCAATCCACAGCGTTCACATACACTAACAACTGAATGAGTCATCCAACAAACTGTTCAGAGATTGAAAGACAAAAAAAATGACAACAAATAGAAAGAAGAGAGAAGAACGGGTGTACCTCGAGCTCCCGGAGAGCATTGTCACACTCCTTCTGGCCCGGGGCCTGCTGGGTACACATGGTGATGAGCTGGTTGATACTGTCAGTGACGGCACTGTGGACGGAGAGAGAGAGAGAGAGAGAAAGGGAGGTAGCATGTGAGAAAACACGAGGGAGTGTGTTAGTGACAGAGTAACAGAAAGGGTGTGTGTGTGAGAGAGAATGAGGGATGGAGAGCACCAGTCTCTCGCTGTAAATTGCCGTTCGCCCACACACGCTTCAGAGCTTTGGTGTTTAGAATCTCTACAGAGAACTGGTGAGCTGTTTTCTCATCAGAAACTGAAAGGCAGAGAGTGAAAAATAAAAGATAGACATTGAAAGCAGGAGAGAGA
>NC_036842.1:37451274-37461356 GCF_002910315.2 Salvelinus sp. IW2-2015 | reverse complement strand
GTGTGTGTGTGTGTGTGTGTGTGTGTGTGTGTGTGTGTGTGTGTGTGTGTGTGTGTGTGTGTGTGTTAACAATAAGAACTTGAGTAACGTGGAAAGGAACACATGTTAACAATTATCATGGAGCATCATGAGAGGGTAACAAATATCACTATTCAAATAGAAACGATCCCCAGTGAAAATGACAGCACGTTTCCAGTACAAAAGTGGAATTTCAATGAACGCCTAAATATATTTCATTAGAATAGTGTTGAAAGTAGAAGTGAACCCAAGCCTGCTATCTGTAGCTAACTGCATTGTGGATGCTGGGAGGGGTCTGTGGACAGGCTCTAATGCCATTCTTACCGAGCGGCGGCTGCCAGCTGGTTCTTGAGGTTGGGGGAGTTGGGGTCAGTGGACAGGACCTTGGCGGCGAGCAGCAGCTTACTGGACGACATGGAGATGGTCTTGAGGTTGGACACCACCTGCGTCTGGTTCTCCTTGTTCTGAACGGAGGGCGGAGAGGAAGGAAACGGTTCAAATCAGGTCATGAAGGTCCTCTCAGTCATTCACGCACATATGAAGTTAGTAACATATGACACAGACAAGCATGGAAACATCTGATGAGAGTCAATTGCCTGCATATATCTCAAGACACATCCCGTCCTCCTCTCTCCTAAACATACACTTAAACAAAACATATGACCACTGCATCATACGCAGTATGAAATTAGCTACACAACATCAACCTGAACAATACATCACAACGCAATAGATTTCATTTCACCCCAGTCTAACGACCCTGGTGTTTCATCCGTGTCCTTCTCTGACCTGTGACTGGCCGGCCATGTCCACGCCGGCCTCCAGGAACTCTCCGAAGTCACGGCCGAACTTGCCAGTGGCCTTGGCCAGGTCCTGGGTGGTGCCCCTGGACGACTGGACCAGCTCATTGGCTGACTGGTTGAGACCGGCTGCAGCCTGGTTCAGGTTGACCTGCGTCTCCTGGAAACTCTTCCCACTGGGCGGGAACTGGAGAAGAGAGGGGGAGGAGGGGATAAATGAAGAGAAGTAATGAAAGGAAGAGAAGAGAAGTAATGAAAGGGAGAGAAGAGAAGTAATGAAAGGGAGAGAAGTAATGAAAAGGAGAAGAGAGAAGTAATGAAAGGGAGAAGAGAGAAGTAATGAAAGGGAGAAGAGAGAAGTAATGAAAGGGAGAAGAGAGAAGTAATGAAAGGGATCTCACTTTCATTGATCTCTCTCTCTTTTCATTGTACTGTTTTTCTCGTTAATTACTCTCTTTCTCCTTTTCAGATTATCTTTCTCTCTCTTTCATTACTTTCCTCTTCTCTCTTTCTACTTCTCTCTTCTCTTTCATTCTTCTCTTCTTTCCTTTCATTACGTTTCTCTCTCCGTCTTTCATTGATTTCTATCTTTCTCTCTTCTCCTTATTACTTCTCTCTTCCCCTTTCATTTACTATCCTTTCTCCCTTTCATACTACTCTCTTCTCCCTTTCTAATTACTTCCTCTCTTCTGCCCTTTACCTTCTCTCTCTCTCTTCTCCTTTTTTTTACTCCTTCTTTCATTCACTTCTCTTCTCTCCTTTTGTCTATTACTTCTCTCTTTCCTTTCATTACTTCTCTTCTCCCTTTCATTACTTCTCTCTTCTCTCTTTTCATTACTATCTCTCTCTCCCTTTCGATTACTTCTCTCTCCATTTCATTCTTCCTTTCTCCTTCATTATTCTCTCTTCTCCTTCTATTCATATTTCTCTCTCTCCTTATATCTACTTCTCTCTTCTCTTTCATTACTTCTCTCATTCTCTCTTTCATTACTTCTCTCTTCTCCCTTATTAATTCTCTCTTCCTTTCTTATTCTTCTCCCTTGTCATTACTTCTCTCTTCTCCTTTCATTACTTTTCTCTCCCTTTCATTACTTCTCTCTCTCCCTTTAACTTTTTCTCTTCTCCCTTTGCATTACTCTCTCTTCTCCTTTTCATTCTACTTCCTTCTTTTCTTTTCCTTTCATACTTCCTGCTTCTCTCCCTTTCATTACTTCTCTCTTCTCCCTTCATTACTTCGCTCTTCTCCCTTTCATTACTTTGTCTCTTTCCTTACTTCTCTCTTTCATTACTTCTCTCTTCTCCTTTTCATTTATCTCTCGTTCTCCCTTCATTACTTCGTCTCTCTCCCTCACTTCTCCTTCCTGTCTTCTTCTCTCCTATTTCATTACTTCCTTCTCCCTTTCATTATTCTCTCTCCTTTCATCCTTTATTATCTTTCTCTTCTCTTCTCTTTCCTTTTCTTTACTTCGTCTCTGCTCTCCTTTCATACTTCTCTCTCTCCCTTTACATTACTTTCTCTCTTCTCCTTTCATTACTTACTCTCTTCTCCCTTTCATGTACTTTCTCTCTTCTCTCCTTTCATTACTTCTCTCTTCTCCTTTCATTACTTTCTCTGTCTTCCTTCATTACGTTCTCTCTTTCTCCCTTTCATTACTTCTATCTCTTCTCGTTCATACTTCCTTTCATTACTTCTCTCTTCTCCTTTCATTGACTTCTCTCTTCCAATTTTGTCTCCCTCTTCCGATCTTCTCTCTCTCTCCTTTTCATACTTCTCTCTTCTCCCTTTCACTTACTTCTCTCTTCATTTCTTCCTCTTTCATTACTCTCTCTTTACTTTCATTACTTCTTCTTCCCTTTCCATTACTTCTCTCTTCTCCTCTTCATTACTCTCTTCTTTATCTTCTCTTCTCCTTTCTTACATTACTCTCCGTTCTCCTTTTTCATTACTATTCTCTCTTCTCCTATCATTACTTCGCCTTCTTCTCTTCATCCTTTCTCATTACTGTCTTCTTACTCTCTTTTCTCATTTCATTACTGCTCTTCTCTCTTTCATTACTTCTCTCTCTCTTCCCTTTCATTACTTCCTCTTCTCTCCTTCATATATCCTCTTCTCCCTTCTATTACTTCCTCTTTCCCTTTTTCCTTATCCTTACTTCTCATGTTTCTCCCTTTCATTACTTTCTTCTCCTGTCCCTTTCATATACTTCTTTCTGTCTCCCTTTCATTACTTCTCTCTCTCCTTTCATTACTTCTCTCTCTCCCTTTTCATTACTTCTTCTCCCTTCATTTACTTCTCTCTTCCTTCTCATCTACTTCTCTCTTCTCTCTCATTACTTCTCTTTCTCTAATATATCTCTTCTCCCTTCATTTCTCTCTCTCCTTTCATTTACTCCTTTCCTTTCATTACTTACTTCTTTCCCTTTCCATTACTTCGTGCTCTTTCTCCTCTTTCATTACTCTCTCTTCTCTCCTTTCAGTTTACTTCTCTCTCTCCTTTCATTATTTCTCTCTTCTCCCTTTCATTACTCTTCTCTTCTCCCTTTCATTGCTTCTTCTACTTCTCCCTTTCATTCTCTTCATCGTTCTCCTTTCATTACTGGTTCTCTTCTCTCTTTTCATACTTCTCTGTTCTCTACCTTTCATTACTTCTCTCTTTCTCGCCTTTTCCATTACTTCTCTCTTCTCGTTTCAGTTATCTTCTCTCTTCTCCCTTTATTTCTGTCTCTTTCTCTTCATTATTTTCTCTTCTCCTTGTCATTACTTTCTCTTTCTCCTTCATTACTTCTTCTCTTCTCTTATTCATTACTTCTCTCATTCTCTCCCTTCATTCGTTCTCTCTTCCCCTCTCATTATTCTCCCTCTCTGCCTTCTTATCTGCTTCTCTCCCTTCATTAATTCTCTTCTCCTTTTCCTTACTTCTCTTTCTCATTTCATTACTTCTCTCTTCTGCTTCATTATTCTCTCTGTCTCTGTGTTCATTACTAGTCTCCTCCCTTTCATTACTCTCTTCTTCCCTGTTCATTAGTGGTCTACTCTTGCTCTCATTTCTTACTTCTCTCTTCTCGCACTTTCATTGCTTTCATTTCTCCTTTTTTCTATTCATTTTCCTCTTCCTCTTTCTTTTCTACTCTTCTCCTTTTCATATCTACTTCTTTCTTCTCTTTTTCATTACTCCGTCTCCCTCATTTCTCTTTCTGATAATTACTCTCTCTCTCTACTCCTTTTATCCATTGCCTTTCATTTCTCCTTCTCAGTTCATTCTCTCTCACTTCACTCTCTTCGTTTCCTTTTCATCTCCTTTCATTATTCTCTTTTCCTTGATTACTTCTCTCTCTGCCTTCTACTTCTTCCTTCTCCCTTATTTACTTCTCGTCTTCTCCTTTCATCATTATTTATCTCCCTCTTCATTCCTGCGTCTCAACCTTCATTCTTCTCTTACTTTCTGTCCATTCTCTCCTTCTTATACTTCTTCATTCTCTTTTACTCGTTCATTATCGATCACTTTTTTTCTCATCTCAACTTTCGTCTTCTCCTTTAATTACTTCTCTTCTCTCCCTTCTTACTTCTCCTCTTCTTTTGACATATAGCTAGCTTCTCCCTTTCATTACTTCTTCTCTCCCTTTATCTAGCTTCTTCTCTGCTCTTTATATAATTCTCTCTCTTCGCCTTCATTACTTCTCTCTTTCTCTCTTTCTTACGTTCTCTCTCCTCTTGTCATTATTCTCTCTTCTCCCTTCATACATTCTCTTCTCTTTCCCTCTCTTTCCCATTTACTTCTCTTTCATACTTCTTTCTCCATTCATTTACTCTTTCTTTATTACTCTCCTCTTCTCTTACTAGCTCTGCATTCCACTGTCCCTTCTCTTTATACTTCTTCTCCTTCTCCTTTCATACTCACGTCTTCCTCCTTCATTACTTCTCTCATCTCCTTCTACGCTTCCTGCATTCTACTCCTTGCACTTACTCCTGCTTTTCCCCATTATTCTTCTCCCTATTCATTCCTTCTCTCTCTCTCGTTCATTACTTCTCTCTCTCCCTTCAATACTTTCTATCTTCTCCCTTTCATCTACTCTTCTTTCCTTTCATTTTCTCTCTCTCCCTTCAGATATTCTCTCTTCTCCTTTCACTATACTTCTTCTTCTCTTCATTATCCCTACTTCCATTCAAACTTCTCTTTTTATCTTCTCCTTTCTATCCTCTCTCTTCACCTGTTACTTACTTCTCTTTCTCCTTCATTACTTCTCTTCTTCTCTTGTTCATTGACTTCATCTCTTCTCGCTTTATTCATTCTCTCCTATTATCTTTACTTCTTTCTCCCTTTTCATATTCTCTCTTCTCCTGCTTTCATCTTAATTCTCTCTCCTTCAGTTATGTCTCTCTTTCTTCTCTCTATACGATTCTCCTCTTCATACTTCTTCTTCTCCTTTCATTACTCTATCTTTCTCCCTTTCATTACTTCCTCTCTTCCTCTTCATTGACTCTCTCTCTCTTTCATATCTTCTATCGATTATCTCATTCTCTCCTTCTCTCTATTCTCTTTCCTCTGTCATCACGTTTCATTAACTTCTCTCTTTTCATTAGCTTCTCTCTATCTCTTTCATTACTTTCTCTCTTCTCCCTTCATGTCTTCTCTCTTCCCTTTTCATGTAATCTCCTCTTACCTGCTTATCATTCCTACTTCTCCTTCTTCTTCTCGCTTAGTTACCCTTTCATTTTCCTCTTCACTTCTATCTCATCTTACTCTTCTTCTCCCTTTCTACTTCTCTCTCCCCTTCATCGTACTTTCTATCTCCCTTTCATTACTTCTCTCTTCTCCTCCATCTTCTCTCTCATCTCTCTCTCTTCATCCTTCTCTTTCATTTACTTCTCTCTCTCCCTTTCATATATCATTCTTCTTTCAATACTTCTTCGCCTTACATTACTCTCTTTCTCCTTTCATACTTCTCTCTTCTCCCTTTCATTACTTACTTCTCTTCCCTTTATTACTTTCTCTTTCCTTTCATTACTTCTCTCTCTTCTTCCCTCTTCATTACTTCTTCTCCTTCTCTTTTCATTACTTCTCTCTTCTCCTCTTTCATTTAACTTTCTCTTTCCCTCTTACTTCTCTTCTTCTCCCTTATTACTTCTCTTCTTCTCCTTTCATTACTCTCTCTTCTCCCTTCATTACTCTCTCTCTTGCATTACATCTCTCTTCTCCTACATACTCTCTCTCTCATTTTTCTTTCCTCTTCTCCATTTCTGATACTCTCTTTCTCCTTTCATACTTCTCTCTTCTCCCTTTCATTTAATTCTCTTTCTTTCATTCTCTCTGTCTCTTCATACTTCGTTCTTCTCTTTCATTACTTTCTCCCTTGTCATTACTTCTCTCTCTCCTTTCATTTCTCTCTTTCCTTTCATACTTCTCTTATTTATCTCCTCCCCCTCTCTTCTCCAGTCCCGCCACGTGGAGAGTTTCCAGGAGCGCAGGTCACCTGAACCAGGCTGCAGCGGTCTCAACCAGTCAGCCAATGAGCTGGTCCAGTCGTCGCAGGGCAACCACCCAGACCTGGCAAGCGCACTGGCAGTTCGGTCCGTGACTTCGGAGAGTTCCTGGGGCCGCGTGGACATGGCCGGCCAGGTCAAGGTAGTAGAAGACACGGATGAACCAGGTCGTTAGACTGGGGTGAAATGAACTATTGCGTTGTGATGTATTTGTTCAGTTGTTGTGTAGACTAATTTCATAACTGCGTACGATGCAGTGGTAATGTTTTAGTTAGTGTATGTTTAGGAGAGAGGAGGACGGATGTCTCTTGAGATAATGCAGGCAATGACTCTCATCAATGTTCATGCGTGTTGTGTCATATGTTAACTTCATATGTGCGGAATGACTGAGAGGACCTTTCATGACCTGATTTGACCGTTTCCTTCTCCGCCCTCCGTTCAGAACAAGGAGAACCAGACGCAGGGTGTGTCCAACCTCAAGACCATCTCCATGTGTCATAAGCTGCTGACTCGCAGCCAATAGGTCCTTGTCCACTGACCCAACCCCCCAACCTGCAAAAGGCCAGCTGGAGCCGCCGCTCTGTAGACTGGCAATTAAGAGCCTGTCACAGACCCTCCAGAAATCCACCAATCCATTAAGCTACAGGATTAGCGGCTTGGTTCCTTCTATCAACACTATTCAGTGAAAATTTAAGGTTCATTGAAATCACCTTTTTACTGGACACCGTGCTTCATTTCACTTGGGGATCAGTTCTATTTGATATATGATATTTGTTGACCTCTCTATGATGCCCGATGATTAATTGTTAACATTGTCCTCTTCCACCGTTATCAAGTTCATATTGGTTAACACACACCACACACACACACACACACACGCAACAACACAACGATCCCACACACACCACACAACTCACACAACACACCCACACACACAACAAGAAGTGACATCACACACCAGAGCTCATAGTTATCGAGTGAACAGCTCTACACATTTCTAACCCTGTCAGTTCTTTATGACGTGCTAGAAGGTTAAATTCGAACTGTCAGTGAGGGTTTATTGAATGAAAGTTCAACGGGACACACCATCTCCAGTTGTGTTGATGACGGTGCAAGGTCTGGGGTGATATTTTCCTATCTACGAACCTATGGAAGCTTCCCTCCCCAATCTTACCTAACCCTAATGGGGAAGAATTTAAGAAGCTGACCCAAGATTCAGATCTAGGGGAACTCCCCTACTTCGCTATGAGACTGTCACAGGAGAAGGGATGTGACAGGCTTTGATTGAACAACTTTTCATTTTTCATGAGAGACACCTCTTTAGAATAGTGTGGCCGCTTCCGTTTTAGTGTGAGTGCTCCGTTAATTTAAGTGTGGGGCCGCTGTTTTTAGTTGTGACTCGCTCGTTCTTTAGTGTGGGCCGCTCCGTTTTTAGTGTGGGCGCTCAGTTTCTTTAGTGTGGGCCGCTCTTCTTCGTGTGCTGCCTCCGTTTTAGTGTGGGCCGCTCCGTTCTTTAGTGTGGCGCTCAGTTGCTTTAGTGGTGCACGCTCGTTCTTTAGTGTGGGCATAAAAATAAAAAACGCTCCGTTTTTAGTGTGGGCCGCTCGTTCTTTGTGTGGCGCTCCTCTTTGAGTGTGGGCGCTTCCGTTCTTTAGTGTGGCGTCCTTCTTAGTGTGGCCCGCCGTCTTTTTAGTGTGGTTGCCGCCTCGTCTTTAGTGGTGGGCCGCTCCGTTTTAGTGTGGCGCTCCGGTTCTTAGGTAAAGGCTCCGTTTCTTTAACTCTGGAGATGCTCGTTTTTATGTGGGCGTCCCGTTCTTTTTAGTAGAGGCGCTCCGTTCTTTAGGGTGGGTCGCTCCGTCTTTAGTGTGGCGCTCCGTTCTTTAGTGTGGGCGCTTGCCGTCTTTGTATGCCTCTTCCCTTCAGTTCTTCCTCTTCGTCTCAGTCGTCCTGTTCTTTATCTAAATGTTCTCACTCCCTCTTTCTTCTTTTTATGTGACCACTAGTCCATACTACTTCTCTGGTGTCTCTTGTCCGTCTGTCGTCTTGTTCTGTCTGATCTGTCGCTTCCGTTGTCTGTGCTGTCTGTCTGTCCTGTCTCTGTCTGTCTCTGTACTTGCTCTGGCTTTGTCTGTCTCGTACCTTGCTCAGTGTCTGTCTCGATCTTGTTGTCTCTGTCTGGTCGTGCCTCTGTCTGTCTGTCGTGTCTGTCTGTCTGCTCGTCGTCTAGTCTCTCTGTCTGTCTCGTCTCTCGTTCGTGTCTGTATCTCTCCTTGTCTGTGGTCTGTCTGTGTGTCTGGCTTTCTGTCTGTCTTTGCTCTCTGTCTGTGCGTCTCCTGTATGTCTCGCCTCTGTCTGTCTTGTCTCTGTCTCTGTTCTGTCTTGCGGTCTCTCTTTTCTCCTCTCCTTTGTGTCTCGTGTCTCTGTCTCTGTCTATTGTGTCTGTGTCTGTGCTGTTGCTCTCTGCTGTCTGGTCTTGTCTTGCTCTCTCCTCTGTGCCTCTCTCTCTCTGTTCTGTTCGTCTGTTGTTGTCTTCTCTCTCTCTGTGTGTCTGGTATCTCTGTGTCTGCTCTCTATCTGGTCTGTAGCTTTGTGTCTTGTCTTCTCTCTGTCTGTGTCTCTTTCTGTGCTGTGTCTGTCTCTGTGTCTGTGTGCTTCTCTCTCCTGCTTCAATTCTAATCTTGTATTTTTATTCGTTCTGCCATTTCAGTTTGCTGGATGGTAGAAGTACAGGCTCACCAGTTGCTCGTAGAGATGTCTAAACACGAAGCTTGAGCGGGTGTGGGGATACTGGCAATTTACTAGCGAAGAGACGGGTGCTCTCCATCCCTTCATTTCTTCACACCAGACACTTTCTGTTACTCTGTCAGCTAACACATCCCGTGTTTTCACATGCTCCCTCGCACTTTTCTCTCTTCTCTCTCGTTTCGCCACGAGGTGCGTATCTGACAGTATCACAGCCATTCACATGTGTACCGCAGCAGGCCGAGGCCAGAGGAGTTGGAGAATGCTCCGGAGCTCGAGTACCCGTCTTTTCTTCTTTTCTATTATCGGTTGTCTATTTTTTGGTCTTTCATTCTGAATTCAGTTTTGGTTGATTGACTCATTCAGTTGTTAGTGTTATGTGAACGTGTGGTATTGAGGGAGTTGAAGCGGTTGCTAACTGAGAAGAGTGTGTTATTTTTCTTACTTGACTTGTGTATAGGCTCTGTGTACTGTATTTAGCATGTTGTTTGTAGTGATATTAAAGGGATATTCAGGACAGTTTACATATTTAATATGACATTTTACAAAGTAAACTTGTAAATTATGCTATCATTATCATAAAAACAGTATGTATGTGGAAAGGAGAGACTGCAGGTCACACTTTGTGTGTAAAAAAATATCCACTTGCCACCTAAGCGTTGCATATATATTCAGTATTTTTATATTCAGTTTATTATGTTTTAAATTTCATTCGTCGGCTCTCTGTTCTCTTCTCCCTCCTCCTTCTACTCGCGTCGGCTCCTGTTCCTGTTCTGTCTCCTCCTCTTGGACCTTCGCTCGCTGTCTCTTCTCTCCCTTCTCTCTCGTGCTCTGTTCTTTTCTCTCCTTCAGCTCTCACGTCTGGTTCTCTTCTCTCTCCTTTCACGTTCTCACCCGCCTTGTTGCCTCTCTCCTCGTCCTTACTCTCTGCTCCTTTTCCTGCTCTCCTTCCTTCTTTCTCTCGCTCTGTTCTCTTCCTCCTTCCTCTCTCGCTCCTGTTCTACTTCTCCTCCTCTTAGTCTTCGGCGTCCGTTCTTCTCC
>NC_036842.1:37431372-37451249 GCF_002910315.2 Salvelinus sp. IW2-2015 | reverse complement strand
CTACTCCCTTTCTACTTCTCTTCTTTTTCCCTATTCCATTACATTCACTCTTCTCTCCTTGTCTACTCTCTCTTCTCCCTTTCCATTCACTTTCTTCTTCTCCTTTGTCTATCTCTTCACTTTCATTACTCTCTTTCCTTACATACTTTCTCCGTTATCCCTTTCATTACCTTCTCTCTTCTCCCTTTTCATTCTTCTTTCTCTTTCGATTACTCTCTCTCTCTCCTATTTATTTACTTCGCTTCTCTTCATTACTTCTCCTTCTCCTTTAGTTACATTTCTCTCTCCACTTAACTCTACTTCTCGCTTCATTATCATTACTTTCGTCCCTTATCCTCTCTTTCTATTAATTCTCCTTCTGTCCTTTCATATTCTCCTCATTGCTTCCTCTCTTCATTACTTCTGTCTTCCCTTTCATTACTCTCTCTCTCTCCCTTTCATACTCTCTCTCTCCTTCATTACTTCTCTCTTCTCCCTTCGCATTACTCTCTCTTCTCCCTTTTCATTCTCTTTCTCCCTTCATTATTCTTCTCTTTTTCTTCGTCTCCCTTTCATATACTTCTCTCTTCTCCCTTTCATTACTTCTCTTTCTCCTTCTTACTTCTCATTTCTTCTTCTCATTACTCTTCTTCATCCTTTCATTGTATCTTCTCCTTTCATTACTTCTCTCTTCTCCTTTATTACTCTCTCTTCTCCCTTTCATTACTTCTCCTTCTTCTCCCTTTCATTACTTCTCTCTTTCCCTTTCATTACTTCTCCTCTTCTCCCTTTCATTACTTTCTCTCTTCTCCCTTTCATACTTCCTCTTCTCCTCTTCCACTTACTTCTCTCTCCCTTTCATTACTTCTCTTTCCCTTTCACTACTTCTTTCTCCTTTTCATACTTCTCTCTTACTCCCTTTCATTACTTCCTCTCTCTCCCTTTCATCTTACTATCTCTGCTCCTTCATTTCCTCTTCCACCTTTCATACTTCTCTCTTCTCCTTTCATACTTCACTCTTCCCCTTCATTACTTTCTCTCATTCTCCCTTCTACTTCCTCCTATATCTCTTCCCTTCACTTACTTCCTGCTTCATTCTCCCTTCATTACTTTTCTTCTCCCTTTCTTACTTCTCTCCTCTCCCTTTCATTCTCTCTTCTCTCTCCCTCTTCATACTTTCTCTCTTCTCCCTTTCATCTACTCTTCTTCCTTCATACTTTTCTCTTCTCCCTTCAATTATTCTCTCTTCTCCTTTCATTATTCTTCTCTCCTTCATATCTCCTCTTCCCATTTCACTTCTCTCTTCTCCCTCATACTTCTCTCTTCTCCCTTCATACTCTTCTCTTCTCCTTTACATTACTTCTCTTCTCCTCTCTTCTCTTCTTCTCCCTTTTCTTACTTCTCTTCTTCTCCTTTCACTTCTCTCTTCTCCCTTCATTACTTCTCTTCTTCTCCCTTTCATTACTCTCTCTTCTCCCTTTCATCTTCTTCTCTTATTCTCCCTTTCATTACTCTCTCTTCTCCTCTTCATACTTCCTCTCTTCTCCTTTCATTACTCTCTCTTTCTCCCTTTCATTACTTCTCTCTCTTCCCCTTCATTACTTCTCTCTTTCCTCATTACTCTCTCTTCTCCTTTCTACTTCCTCTGCTCCTTCATTACTTCTTCTCTCCCTTTATTACCTCTCTCTCATCTCTTTCATTCTATCTTCTTCTCCCTTCATTACTTCTCTCTCCTTCATTATCTCCTTTCCTTCTTCATCTTTCTCCCTTCTTACTTCTCCTCTTATATCCCTTTCATCTTTCTCTTCTTCCTTCCTTTCAATACTTACTCTTCTTCTCCCCCTTTCATATTCTCTCTCCCTCTTCATCACTTCTCTATTCTCCCTTTCATTACTTCTCTCTTCTCCTTCACTTACTCTCTCTCTTCTCCCTCTTCTTTACTTCTCTCTTCTCCCTTTCATTACTTCTCTCTCTCCTTTCATTACTTCCTCTCTTCCCTTTTCATTACTTCTCTTTCTCCTTTCATTATCTCTCTCTCTTCTCCTTTCTACTTACTTCTCTCCCTTCATTACTTCTCTCTTTTCCTTTCATTACTTTCTTCTTCTCTCTCTTTCATTACTTCTCTCTTCTCCTTTTCATCTCTCTTCTCCCTTTCATTACTTCTCTCTTCCTTTCATACTTCCTCTTTCCCTTTGCAATACTTCTTCTTCTCTTCTCTTTCATCTTTCCTCTCTTTCATTCTCGTGTTCCTAATTACTTCTCTTCTTCTCCCTGTCAATTACTGTCTCATCTCTTCTCCCTCATATTCTCTTCTCCCCTTGGAGAAGAGAGAAGTAATGAAAGGGAGAAGAGAGAAGTAATAGTAGAAAACAAAAAGTCAGAACAGCACATCTCCTATTTTAGTTTGGTGTGATTTTCTACTCACAGAATTGGCCAGTAGTTTCTTACTGGCCTCTCCGACTGTTCTTATAGCGTTGTCCACATCTCTCTGTCCAGGCAGGCAGTTCACACTCCTGTTCAGGGCCTGGGATACAGCCTTGGCCACCTGTACACAACCAAACACATTCAAATAGAAGCATTTCGTAGGTGGATATGATGTTTCCTAAGGTCTTTCATAGAAGCACAGTCTTGGCTGTTGATGGGTTTACATTCTAATAGTGAGCGCTTTGTGTATTGGCAACAAATATCCAAAAGTATAAAACCTGACAGACTGTCTGACTTTCTCTGACTGACCTGTGCCAGTCTCTGCTGGCTGTCAGGATCTCCCGGCTTGGCGATGGCTCTCTTGGTCTCTTCGATCAGATTGGCCGACTTGTCCATAACGTCACCAGCGCAGTCCAGCATGGCGTTGCGGGCCTGAGGGTCGGCGGTCGTCGCGGCAACCCCACGGGCGGCCGAGGCCAGAGCGCGCAATGCCTGAGCCACGTCTCTGGCTGCCATACCTGAGAGAGAGGGGACAAAGCATGAGTACCATCTGTCTCCACTAGAGGGTGCTCCTGAGTCTTCCTTACTCCCACCAGATACATTTTTAGGCTTTAATGCTGTCAGACACATTATATACTATACTCAGCGCACATGGCTGAGAGCTTCATGATCCTTTTATTATCTGAGCTACATTCTTTATTTTTACATACTTCAGTAAGTTACCTCTAGGCCAGGGCTCTCCAACCCTGTTCCCAGAGAGCGTAGAAAAAAGTAAAAATAAAGAAAAACCCTTGAATGAGTAGGTGCGTCCAAACTTTTGACTGGTACTGCAGTTCTCGTTAGCCTGGGTGACCCGTGTTCACTACTGTTTAGCTACCATGTGTAGTCTCGTTGCCCTGAAGAGTGAACCAGTTTGTACACCTACTGTAGTTTACCTGTTTTTGTAGGTTCTCGGTTGCCCTGTGGTGACCAGTTTGTACCACTACTTGTAGTACCCTTAATATTTTCTCGTTGCCCTGGGTGACCAGTTGGTTATACTACTAATGCTAGTTACCTGTGTAGTTCTCGTTGCCCTGGCGGTGACCTTTGTTCACTACTGTAGCTACCATGCTGTAGTTCCGTTGCCGCTAGGTTGGGACCAGTTTGGTCACACTACCTGTACTGTTACCTGTGTAGTTCTGCGTTAGCCCTGGGTGAACCAGTTTGTACACTACTGTAGCATACCGTGTGTAGATCTTCGCGTTGCCTGTGGACCAGTTTTGTATCACTAACTGTTAGCTACCTGTGTTGTTCTCCGTTTGCGCTGAGGTGGACCAGTTTGTACACTTACTGTAGCTACCTGTGTAGTTCTCGTTGCCCTGCGTGAACCAGTTTGTACACTACTGTAGTACCTTTTGGTAAGTCTACAGGTTGCCGCTGTGAGTGACCAGTTTGTTCACTACTGCTAGTTACCTGGTTGTAGTTCTCGTTTCCCTGGGTGACAGTTTGTACACTACTGTAGCTACCTTGTATTCTGTCGTTGCCCTGGTGACCAGTTTGTTATTACTACTGTAGTTACCTGTGTAGTTCTCGTTGCCCTGGGTGACCAGTTTGTTCACTACTGTAGTTACCTGTGTAGTTCTCGTTTCCCTGGGTGGCCTCACTCAGCAGCTGGGCGATGGCAGAGCTCACAGCCTTAGTGCTGTTGCCCACGTCCTGAGAGCACTTCTCCAGCTGCAAAAACACACACACACACACACACACACAATAAGACACAATGCACATACTTCCACTTGTATAATTCTTATCTTCACACACAAACAAATTAAATAAAGTAACATGAGTAGGAGTGAGTGGTCAAGAATCCTAATTATTCCTACTGTACGGTATATCAGGTTTCATTTTACAGACTGCTCTCTGCGTGTGTGTTCGTAAGTGTCTGCACTGTGGTTGGAATTCTCACAGTCTGGTACTTGTAATCATCATGTAGGCACAGACCCATAGATGGGTGCTGAGGCATGATTCATGATTCTGTGGTGGGTGTTGACATCAGCCTACCTACCTGATTCTGTGGTGGGTGTTGACACCAGCCTACCTACCGCTGTGCATGTGGCTACAAGTTTAGTTTAGTTTAATAGGATCATTAGTTACTGCAAATGTGCCAGCTACTCTCCCTGGGGTCCACACAAAACATACAAATACATGAAAATACAGAACAGTAATAGACAACTAATTACAATAAATTCAAACTAGAAATAAAACAAGAGTTGTATATATAGGAATATATACATATTCATATTGTTATATACAGTACAATCAGATCTTTAGAAATAGGAGAGGCGCTGTGATCATGTATTTTATATCTGTTTTTTAAGCTAACAAACTTGCCTGAGTAACTTCTGGTAGCAGTCATTTCACCATAACATACTCTATAGATAACTGAGTAACTTCTGGTAGCAGACATTCCACCATAACATGACTCTATAGATAACTGAGTAACTTCTGGTAGCAGATCATTCCACCATTAAATGACTCTAATAGATAACTGAGTAACTTTCTGTAGCAGATATTCCACCACATACATGACTCTATAGATAACTTAAGTAAGATCTGTTTAATGGTTTGGGCACCGTTAAGGAACCATAGTGGGTGTGTCTGGTGAGGTATGTCTGTCTGTTTAAAATAGATTTAAAAGAAGTGTTAAGCGCATTTTCAGCAACAAATGTTTCTTGAAGACTAGAAGAGATGTACATTTTTCCTCAACCATGAAAAACTATCACGCAAGTTGTTCATGTTAGTTCTGTGTGTGCAGTTCAGAGTAAAGCGWACTGCTTTGTCGTGAGCCAGCGGCAGCTTTGCTGCACTTGACCATATTACCAGACGGTAATCAGGTTGGGACCAGACCACAGCCTGAACAACTAGTACAGTTCATTTTTGTGTCAAAAATGCAACATATATTTTATAAAACAGACATTCTTCTCCCCATCTTCAACAACTACTTTGTCAATATGACTTGACCATGATAACTGACCATCCAATGTTATATCTAGGAGTTCAGCTTCTTCAACTTCCTCAGTGGCCACACCCTTTACACACAACTCCTCTTGAGGTTTAGGTGTTAGAGAATGTTTTGAACCAAATACAATGCCTTTAGTTTTAGATGTATTTAAGACCCGTTTCTTGTTAATTACCCATTTTGACACTGACTGCAACTCCCTGCTAAGAGTGTCAGTGAGCTCACTGGCTAGAGGTGCTGATGTGTAGAGTGTTCAATCATCAGCATTCGTAGTCATTTTAGCTTCTTGTAAGACCAGTGGCAAATAATTGGTAAAAATAGAGAAGAGGAACGGCCCAAGGTAACTGCCCTGAGGGACACCGCACTGTAGATTTCTGATGTTAGAGACGCTTCCATTGAAGAACACTCTCTGGGTTCTATTGGATAAATAACTCTCCAACCATGTGACGGCAGGTGATGTAAAGTTTTTTTCCCCAATAACAATTTATGATCAATAACATCAAAGGCTGCACTGAAATCTAACAATACAGCTCCAACTATTTGTATTTTGAATTTATTAAGGATCCCCATTAGCTGCTGTCAAAGCAGAAGCTACTCCTTCTGGGGTCCAGCAACATTAAAATGTTATATAGAGTTTAAAATAGTACATAACATTCCATAACACTATCATGTGATTATCCATTTCTTTTAGCCACTCATCTTATTATACATTTATTTTAGCCAGTCATCTGTGTCAGTGCAGTACAAGTTGAGTGCCCTTCCCCATATGCATGCTGAAAGTCAGTAGTTCATTTGTCACAAGTTATTCCTGTCACATGACTTGTGACAGGAAGACCGTGGGAGAGATGGGTTGTGTGTGTACACTTGGTGCTGTATAATATGCATACTGTTGAACAACTTGTGGTTAGCTTGCATGTACAGTACTGTGTGTTTGTGAAAATGTGTGTATTTGGGCATGTGCTTGCCATCTACTAGGGCAGGGGTGTGTGTGTGGTGTGTGGTGTGTGAAACTTCCTGCTAGCCTACAAGCACAGTACGCATACGGCATATGCAAGGTGTATTGTGTGTGTGTGTGTGTGTGTGTGTCAAACTTCCTGCTAGGCTACAAGCACAGTACGCATATGGCATATGCAAGGCGTACTGTGTGTGTATTGTGTGTGTGTGTGTGTGTGTGTGTGTGTGACTCTCACCGTCTCTCCGGGCAGGGGTTTGAGTTTGCCATCGCCAGCTGAGGCCTTGGCCTCCACCATGTCTTTCTCCAGGCCTCGGACCACCGTCAGAGCATTGTCGATCTCCAGAGGACCACATGCTTCCTGTGCCTGGATCACATGACAGGACGTCAACACAGGAAGTGGAGAAAGGGAAGACAGAACAGAATAGGGACCCCATATTGGGCAAGACCGGGCCTGCTAAACCTCTAACTCTAGTGCTATATTACCGTGGTGTTACTCAAGTTAGCTATGGAGTGAGCTAGCTAATTCCAACTGGCTAAACTGCTAACACAGTGTGTCAGCTAGTTACGGAGCAAGCTACTGTAGCTAGCTAATTCCACTAGCTAAACTGCTAACACAGTATTTTAGCTAGTTACAGGGCAAGCTACTGTAACTCGCTAATTTCTCAAACTAAACCGCTAATACAGTGTTTCAGCTAAATGGAGCAAGCTAGCTAGCTAATTCCACTAGCGAAAGCGCTAACAAGGTCAAACAACAGGTCCTTGTTGAGTGCGTTTGGGGGGTGTTTGGTACCTTCTGTGCGGCCGTGCGGAGCTCGGCAAGGGCAGTGGCCAGGTTCTTGGCACACTGGCTGAGTTGCATGGCAGAGGCCTGGTCGCCAATGGTAGGTACTGTGGCCTTGGCAGCCGCCACCATCTTGGCACCAGGCTGAGGGCGGAGTGGATGGAGGAAGGAAAGGSTTAACTTGTTTATTTCTACAAAGGTGCATGCTACTAAAACATTGTTCCGGTGTAGTTTGTAATAAATCAAATTGGCTACAGTAGATTTCAGAGGACAAGCTTCCTTGTTTTGTGTCATATTCCTTTTAGGCAAGCATCCTTCTTTGTGAAAGTATATCAGAATCAGAAGAAAAAAAACATTATGAGTGCAGGGCAGAGATGAGGGTCTCACCAGGAGGAAGTTCTGGCCGGCCCCGATGAGGGTGAGCTGGGCACTGGGGCTGTCGGGCTGGGACTGGCTGCCACGCACCCCCTGGACCAGCTGAGGGATCTGGTCTGCCACCACCTGACACACACACCAACAGATCGGCCACTTAATGACACTATCAACCAACCAATCAAATGGAAAATGTGTAGTTCGGTCAAGGTAAAAACAATAACATACACTTAAACACACACACTATCAAAATCACAATGCTCTATTCTCATTCTTACAGTGCAATGAAGCAATCACTGCTTACATGACTGCATACATCACTGCTCACATGACTGCATACATCACTGCATACATGGCAAATCACAAGCTCAGTGTATAGAAAGGGGATATTTCCACACTCATGTTCAGAGTACAATGAAGAACACCTGAACTACAATCTAACTCTGGCAAAGTCAAAAATGGCAAAGTCAAAAATATTTTCTTTGAGATTTACTACAGTAATTGTACCCCTGAGAGAGAAAAAKAAAAWTAGAAAGAGAGAGAGCGAGAGAGAGAAAAAGAGAGCGAGAGAAAATTTGAGAAGGCATGACACTCGTACTCAGTGACCTATGCCTGACCCCACAGGACCAGAAACCAGGAAGAGTGATGGTTGGGTTGTCATGGCAGCGGAGCTCTCACCTTGCAGCTCTGGACGAGCTGCTGCTGGGCTGCTGGGTTCTTATTGGACGAGGCGGCGTGCTGGGCGGCGGCTATAGTCTGAGTGGCGGCCGCGGCGGCCTGCTTGGCTGCGTTCTGACAGGAAACGAAGTGTGAAGAAAAAAAAAAGACTGTCAGTTTAGTTTCAACTTAGGTTTCCAAACCGATGTGCTTGCTAACTAACACCAGGGTTGGTTAATTTCAGCAATGCATACATTAAGGTTAAGTTTATCAAATTTGTCAAATGCAAGCAATAAAACAAATCAATCTTAGCAATCATGATGCTGCGCACAAATAATCAAAATGACAGGCTACTTTGACACTGACATCAATAAAAACATCCTTGTCTTGAATCCATCAATAGTGAGCTGTGTGTGCAGACACACATATTGTAGGCTACAACCTGAGGAGGAAATTATCATCCTAAAACTGCTTTCCAGTTTCACTGACTCAGCCGATGATGCACCGGTCACTTGCCGGTGATGGCTGATGCGTTCGTGCCAAAAGCCTGTCTCTCTTGCTTTACTTTGTAAACAATATTTGGAAGTTGATCTAATATTTTGGTAGCCTACAGCATACGGATTAGCCTCTTCTCTTTTCAGCAGTAGACATTTGCTTTCCAACCTGTGATTTCCCACGATTGTAATATTGCGGAAGGCTTGTTTTGCTGTTCACTGACAGATTCACCGCCAGTCATAAGTTCTGCTTAGGCAAGTCAGACAGTCATAAGTTCTGTTTAGTTCTGCATCTTGCCTATGCCGTTCGGCCAACGCTCATTCATATATCTTTATGTACATATTCTTATTCATCCCTTTACACTTGTGTGTATAAGGTAGTTGTCRTGAAATTGTTAGATTACTTGTTAGATATTACTGCATGGTCGGAACTAGAAGCACAAGCATTTCGCTACACTCGCATTAACATCTGCTAACCATGTGTATGTGACAAATAACATTTGATTTAGACAAGTCAGACAGTCATAAGTTCTGTTTAGACAAGTCAGACAGTCATAAGTTCTGCTTAGACAAGTCACGGCCATTCATAAGTTCTGCAAACCTCCCTCTCAGTTACAAAGCTCTTTTGTGGGCCTACGATATAACTTATCACTAGGGCAGCATCCCACATAACACCCTGTTTCCTTACATATGRCTCTGGTCAAAAGTAGCGCACTATGGGCCCTGTGGGCTTTGGTCAAAAGTAGTGCACTACATAGGGAACAGGGTGCTATTTGGGACGCATCCTAAAAGAACTAGCTGCTGGGCACCAGCAGATGGTGGTTGTATGGCAAGAGAGAGGTGGTTGTTGGCAGAGAGAGAGTGGTTGTATGGCAGAGAGAGAGGTGGTTTGTATGGCAGAGAGAGGTGGTTGTATGCCGAGAGAGGTGGTTGTATGGCAGAGAGAGGTGGTTGTATGGCAGACAGAGAGAGTTGGTTGTATGGCAGAGAGAGAGGTGTTGTATGGCAGAGAGAGAGGTGGTGGTATGGCAGAGAGAGAGATGGTTGAATGGCAGAGAGAGAGGTGGTTGTATGGGCAGAGAGAGAGGTGGTTGTATGCAGAGAGAGAGGTGTTGTTATGGCAGAGAGACGAAGTGTTGTATGGCAGAGAGAGAAGTGGTTGTTATGGCAGAGAAGAGGTGGTTGTATGGAAGAGAGAGGTGGTTTATGGAAGAGAGAGGTGGTTGTATGGCAGAGAGAGAGGTGGTTGTAATGGCAGAGAGTAGAGGTGGTTGTATGGCAGAGAGAGGGTTGGTATGGCAAGAGGAGTTGGTTGTATGGCAGAGAGAGAGTGGTTGTATGGCAAGAGAGAGAAGTGGTTTTTATGGCAGTGGGAGAGCAAGAGAGGTGGTTGTATGGCAGAGAAGAGAGGGTGTGTATGGCAGAGAGAGTTGGTTGTATATGGAAGAGAGAGGTGGTTGTTATGGCAGAGAGAGGTGGTTGTATGGCAGAGAGAGGGTGGGTGTATGGCAGAGATAGGTGGTTGTACGGCAGAGAGAGGTGATTGAACATGCAGCTGATATTATTTTTATGTAACCTTTATTTAACGAGGCAAGGTTAAGAACAAATTCTTATTTACAATGGACGGCCTACCCGCCAAACCCTAACCCGGACAACGCTGGGCCAATTGTGCGCCGCCCTATGGGACTCCCAATCACGGCCGGTTGTGATACAGCCTGGAATCGAACCAGGGTCTGTAGTAACGCCTCTAGCACTGAGATGCAGTGCCTTAGACCGCTGCACCACTCAAGGGCTTCTTACTTATTTGGCTGTTATGGGAAGCCACCTTTTACGCTACTGCTACTCTCTGTTCATCATATATGCATAGTCACTTTAACCATACCTACATGTACATACTACCTCAATCAGCCTGACTAACCGGTGTCTGTAGCCTTGCTACTCTTATTTTCAAATGTATTTTTACTGTCGTTTTATTTCTTTACTTACCTACACACACACACACACACCTTTTTTTCGCACTATTGGTTAGAGCCTGTAAGTAAGCATTTCACTGTAAAGGTCTACACCTGTTGTATTCGGCGCACGTGACAAATAAACTGATTTGATTTGACTTGTGTGGTTGCTATGAGAAGCCGAGATGTTTTATTATTTTTACTTCCATGAAAACAAGGCTTAACACAGAGAGACTAAGATACGTTTTCACTCTAGGGCTCTTGGGTAAGAGGCTTGAATCGAAAGTATATCCGCCTGTTTAAAAGACCCACCTCTTCTCCTAAAATTGTCTCTAACTTTTTACATCATAAACGGTTTGATATTCATGATACTGTCTTATTGATATTGCTGGAAAAKGAATTTTCACTCTAAAGAAGTGCCCATGTGTACCTTTAACTAGTACCTTTAACTAGAGCCTGTTTGTTGTGGAGGTCAGGTGGTCTTGAAAAACTCCTGGCCCTAGTAGTAATGTGTAATGTTAAAATATCTAAATGGCCATACACTTTGAAAGTCAGCATTTCCCCTAGTTGAATTTCCAGGCGGAAAGTACCAGTCTCTTTTAAGCAGTGGGGTGTAACAAAGTTAGGAGGGGGGCCCACCCAATCCAATCTATATAACGACAGGAGAAACACTGGTTGAGATCCAGTAATATCAAGAGAAGGATGTCTGACTGTGTCCTCACCTCCAGCTTGTTGACCAGCCTCTTCTTGATGGCATTCTGGGCRGCCGCGTTGGTGGCCATGCGTAGACCCTCTGCTGCCTCCCTCAGTCTCTGCTGCTGCTCCTCACTGTCCGGGTTGGCGGCTGCGCCCTGCACACACATCAGCACGTTAATGTCACAAGTGGGATMTGAACCCCGGTCTCCCGCTRGGGAAACCAGCATCATAACCATTAGACCAAGAGGATATTCCACCCGCATGCGAGCACACTGAGGAAGTTGCTAACTAAAACCTCAATACAGCAGACTTAAACTTAAATAAGACTAAACAACTATTTTTTTTTAAACACAGAAACGATGCCTGTCCCCCGTTCCACCAGCTCTGTTCCATATGAGCTACTGTTCCCATCCTGTCCCCCGTTCCACCAAGGTCTGTTCCACATGAGCTACTGTTCCCATCCTGTCCCCCGTTCCACCAAGGTCTGTTCCACATGAGCTACTGTCCCATCCTGTCCCCGTTCCACCAAGGCTGTTCCACATGAGCTACTGTTCCCATCCTGTCCCCCGTTCCACCAAGGTCTGTTCCACATGAGCTACTGTTCCCATCCTGTCCCCGTTCCACCAAGGTCTGTTCCACATGAGCTACTGTTCCCATCCTGTCCCCCGTTCCACCAGGTCTGTTCCATGAGCTACTGTTCCCAATCCCCCCTGTCCCCCGTTCCACCAAGGTCTGTTCCACATGAGCTACGTTCCCATCCTGTCCCCCGTTCCACCAAGGTCTGTTCCACATGAGCTACTGTTCCCATCCGTCCCCCGTTCCACCAAGGTCTGTTCCACATGAGCTACTGTTCCCATCCTGTCCCCCGTTCCACCAAGGTCTGTTCCACATGAGTTACTGTTCCCATCCGGTCCCCCGTTCCACCAGGTCTGTTCCACATGAGCTACTGTTCCCATCCTGTCCCCCGTTCCACCAAGGTCTGTTCCACATGAGCTACTGTTCCCATCCGGTCCCCCGTTCCACCAAGGTCTGTTCCATAGAGCTACTGTTCCCATCCTGTCCCCCGTTCCACCAAGGTCTGTTCCACATGAGTTACTGTTCCCATCCGGTCCCCCGTTCCACCAAGGTCTGTTCCATATAGCTCTGTTCCCATCCGGTCCCCGTTCCACCAAGGTCTGTTCACATGAGCTACTGTTCCCATCCGGTCCCCGTTCCACAAGGTCTGTTCCATATGAGCTACTGTTCCCATCCTGTCCCCGTCCACCAAGGTCTGTTCCACATGAGCTACTGTTCCCATCCGGTCCCCGTTCCCACCAAGGTCTGTTCCATGAGTTACTGTTCCCATCCGGTCCCCCGTTCCACCAAGGTCTGTTCCACATGACGTTGTTCCCATCCGGTCCCCGTTCACCGTTGAGGATTTATGGCGTGGCTGAAGGAATGGAGAGGCCCTTTTAGGAGCTGTGTGTGTGTGTGTGGTGTGTGTGTGTGTGTGTGTGTGTGTGTGTGTGTGTGTGTGTGTGTGTGTGTGTGTGTGTGTGTGTGTGTGTGTGTGTGTGTGTGTGTGTGTGTGTGTGCCATAGTTTCTGTGTTTAAAAATAGTTGTTTAGTCTTATTTAAGTTTAAGTCTGCTGTTTGAGGTTTAGTTAGCAACTTCCTCAGTGTGCTCGCATGCGGGTGGAATATCCTCTTGGTCTAATGGTTATGATGCTGGTTTCCAGCGGGAGACCGGGGTTCAATCCCACTTGTGACATTAACGTGCTGATGTGTGTGCAGGGCGCAGCCGCCAACCCGGACAGTGAGGAGCAGCAGCAGAGCTGAGGGAGGCAGCAGGGTCTACGCATGGCACCACGCGGCGCCCAGAATGCCATCAAGAGAGGCTGGTCCACAGCTGGAGGTGAGGACACAGTCAGACATCCTTCTCTTGATATTACTGGATCTCAACCAGTGTTTCTCCTGTCGTTATATAGATTGGATTGGGTGGGCCCCCCTCTAACTTTGTTACACCACTGCTTAAAAGAGACTGGTCTTTCCGCCTGGAAATTCACTAGGGGAAATGCTGACTTTCAAGTGTATGGCCATTTAGATATTTTAACATTACACATTACTACTAGGGCCAGGAGTTTTTCAAGACCACCTGACTCCACAACAAACAGGCTCTAGTTAAAGGTACTAGTTAAAGGTACACATGGGCACTTCTTTAGAGTGAAAATTCTTTTCCAGCAATATCAATAAGACAGTATCATGAATATCAAACCGTTTATGATGTAAAAAGTTGAGACAATTTTAGGAGAAGAGGTGGGTCTTTAAACAGGCGGATATACTTTCGTTCAAGCCTCTTACCCAAGAGCCCTAGAGTGAAAACGTATCTTAGTCTCTCTGTGTTAAGCCTTGTTTTCATGGAAGTAAAAATAATAAAACATCTCGGCTTCTCATAGCAACCACACAAGTCAAATCAACATCAGTTTATTTGTCACGTGCGCCGAATACAACAGGTGGTAGACCTTACAGTGAAATGCTTACTTACAGGCTCTAACCAATAGTGCGGAAAAAAGGTGTGTGTTGTGTGTAGGTAAGTAAAGAAATAAAACACAGTAAAAAATACATTTGATAAGAGTAGCAAGGCTACAGACACCGGTTAGTCAGGCTGATTGAGGTAGTTTGTACTGTAGGTTGTTTAAAGTGACTATGCATATATGATGACAGAGAGTAGCAGTGCGTAAAAGGTGGCTTCCATAACAGCCAATAAGTAAGAAGCCTTGAGTGGTGCAGCGGCTAAGGCACTGCATCTCAGTGCTAGAGGCGTTACTACAGACCCTGGTTCGATTCCAGGCTGTATCACAACCGGCCGTGATTGGAGGTCCCATAGGCGGCGCACAATGGCCGCAGCGTTGTCCGGGTTAGGGTTTGGCGGGGTAGGCCGTCATTGTAAATAGAATTTGTTCTTAACCTTGCCTGTTAAAAAAGGTTACATAAAAATAAATATCAGCTGCATGTTCAAGTCACTCTCTCTGCGTACAACACCTACCTGCAACACGCCTCTCTCTGCGCATACAACCACCTCTCTCTGCCATACAACCACTCTCTCTTCCATACACCACTCTCCTCTGCATACAACCACCTCTCTCTCTGCCATACAACCACTCCTCTGCCATACAACCACTCTCTCTCTGCCATACAACCACTTCTCTCTCGCCATCCACCACTTCTTCTCTGCCATAAACCACTCTCTCTCTGCCATACAACCACTCTCTCTCTGCCATACACCACCTCTCTCTCTGCCATACAACACCTCTCTCTCTGCCATACACCACCTCTCTCTTCCATACAACACTTCTCTCATACAACCACCTCTTCTGCCATACAACCACTTCTCTCTCTCATACAACCATCTCTCTCTGCCATACAACACCTTCTCTCTGCATACCCACCTCTCTCTCTGCCATACAACCACCTCTCTCTCTGCCATTCACATCTTCCTTTGCCAATCCACCACCTCTCTCTCTGCCATACAACCACTCTCTCTCTGCCATACAACCACTCTCTTCTGCCAACACCTCTCTCTGCCATACAACCACCTCTCTCGCCATACAACCACCTCTCTCCGCCATACAAACCACCTCTCTCTCTGCCATACACCACCTCTCTCTCTCATACAAACCACCTCTCTCTCTGCCATACAACCACCTACTGCTGGTTGCCCATGCAGCTAGTTCTAGGATGCGTCCCAAAATAGCACCCTGTTCCCTATGTGTGCACTACTTTTGACCAAAGCCCACCGGGCCCATAGTGCGCTACTTTTGACCAGAGCCATATGTAAGGAAACAGGGTGTTTATGTGGGATGCTGCCCTAGTGTTAACGTGATATCGTAGGCCCACAAAACGAGCTTTGTACCTGAGAGGGAGGTGCAGAACTTATGAATGGCGTGACTTGTCTAAGCAGAACTTATGCTGTCTGACTTGTCTAAACAGCATATGACTGTCTGACTTGTCTAAATCATGTTATTTTGTCACATACACATGGTTAGCAGATGTTAATGCGAGTGTAGCGAAATGCTTGTGCTTCTAGTTCGCCCATGCAGTAATGATCTAACAAGTAATCTAACATTTCATGACACCTACCTTATACACACAAGTGTAAAGGGGATAATAGAATATGTACATAAAGAGTATATGAATGAGCGTTGGCCGAACGCAATAGGCACGATGCAGAACTAAACAGACTTATGACTGTCTGACTGCCTAAGCAGAACTTATGACTGGCGGTGAATCTGTCGTGAACAGCAAACAAGCCTTCCGCAATATTACAATCGTGGGAGAAGCCGGTTGGAAAGCGCAAATGTTCTACTGCTGAAAAGAGAAGAGGCTAATCCGTATGCTGTAGGCTAACCAAATATTAGATAACTTCCAAATATTGTTTACAAGTAAAAGCAAGAGGAGACAGGCTTTTGGCACGAACGCATCAGCCATCACCGGCAAGTGGACGGTGCATCATCGGCTGAGTCAGTGAACTGGAAAGCATTTTAGGATGATAATTCCTCCTCAGGTTGTAGCCTACAATATGTGTGGTCTGCACACACACCTCACTATTGATGGATTCAAGACAAGGATGTTTTCTATTGATGTCAGTGTCAAGTACGCTGTCATTTTGATTATTTGTGCGCAGCATCATGATTGCTAAGATTGATTTTGTTTTATTGCTTGCATTCTGATCAAATTTGATAAACTTAACCTTAATGTATGCATTGCTGAAATAACCCCCCTGGTGTTAGTTAGCAAGCACATCGGTTTTGGAAACCTAAGTTGAAACTAAACTGACAGTCTTTTTTTTTTTCACACTTCGTTTCCTGTCAAGAACGCGCCAAGCAGGCCGCCGCGGCCGCCACTCAGACATAGCCGCGCCAGCACGCCGCCTCGTCCAATAAGAACCCAGCAGCCAGCAGCAGCTCGTCCAGAGCTGCAAGGTAGAGCTCCGCTGCCATGAAAACCCAACCATCACTCTTCTGGTTTCTGGTCCTGTGGGGTCAGGCGAGTCACTGGAGTACGAGTGTCATGCCTTCTCAAATTTTCTCTCGTCTCTTTTTCTCTCTCTCGCTCTCTCTCTTTCTATTTTTCTTTTTCTCTCTCAGGGGTACAATTACTGTGTAAATCTCAAAGAAAATATTTTTGACTTTACCATTCTGAGTTAGATTGTAGTTCAGGTGTTTCTTCATTGTACTCTGAACATGAGTGTGGAAATATCCCCTTTCTATACACTGAGCTTGTGATTTACCATGTATGCAGTGATGTGACGCAGTGATGTATGCAGTCGATGTAGCCGAGTGATTGCTTCATTGCAACTGTAGAATGGAGAATAGAGCAGTTGATTTTGTAGTGTGTGTGTTTAAGTGTATGTTATTGTTTTTACCTTGACCGAACTACACACTTTCATTTGATTGGTTGGTTGATAGGTGTCATTAGTGGCCGATCTGTTGGTGTGTGTGTCAGGTGGTGGCAGACCAGATCCCTCAGCTGGTCCAGGGGCTGCGTGGCAGCCAGTCCCAGCCCGACAGCCCCCAGTGCCCAGCTCCAGCCCTCAATCGGGAAGCGGCCAGAACTTCCTCCTGGTGAGACCCTCATCTCTGCCCTGCACTCATAAGTTTTTTTTTCTTCTGACTTCTGATATACTTTTACAAAGAAGGATGCTTGCCTAAAAGGAATATCACACCAAACAAGGAAGCTTGTCCTCTGAAATCTCTGAGCCATATTGATTATTAGTACAACTACACACGGAACAATTTTTAGTAGCATGCATTTGTAGAAATAAACAAGTTAAACCCTTTCCTTCCTCCATCCATCTCGCCCTCAGCCTGGTGCCAAGATGGTGGCGGCTGCGCCCGGCCACAGTACCATACCATTGGCGACCAGGCCTCTGCCGCAACTCGCCAGTGTGCAAGCAACCTGGCCACTGCCTTGCCGAGCTCCGCACGGCGCACAGAAGTCCCAATACCCCCCAACGCACTCAACAAGGACCTGTTGTTTGACCTTGTTAGCGCTTCGCTAGTGGAATTGCTAGCTAGCTTGCTCCATTTAGCTGAAACACTGTTATTAGCGGTTTAGTTTGAGAAATTAGCGAGTTACAGTAGCTTGCCCTGTACGACTACTACTGGTGTTAGCAGTTTAGCTATGGATAGCTAGCTACAGTAGCTTGCTCCGTAACTAGCTGACACACTGTGTTAGCAGTTTAGCCAGTTGGATGCTAGCTCACTCCATAGCTAACTTGAGTAACACCACGTTAATATAGCACTAGAGTTAGAGGTTAGCAGGCCCGGTCTTGCCCAATATGGGGTCCCTATTCTGTTCTGTCTCCCTTTCTCACTTTCCTGTGTTAACGTCCTGTCATGTGATCCAGGCACAGGAAGCATGTGGTCCTCTGGAGATCGACAATGCTCTGACGGTGGTCCGAGGCCTGGAGAAAGACATGGGGGAGCCAAATGCTCAGCTGGCGTGGCAAACTCAAACCCCTGCCCGGAGAGACGGTGGAGAGTCTCACACACACACACACACACACACAATACACACAACAGTACCCTTGCATATGCCATATGCGTACTGTGCTTGTAGCCTAGCAGGAAGTTTGACACACACACACACACACACACAATCACCCTTGCATATGCCGTATGCGTACTGTGCTTGTAAGCTAGCAGGAAGTTTCACACACCCACACACCACAAACACACCCTGCCCTAGTAGATGGCAAGGCACATGCCAAATACACACTTTTTTCACAAACACACAGTATGTACATGCAAGCTAAACCACAAGTAGGTTCACACACCCCTCTCTCCACGGTCTTCCTGTCCCAAGCTCTTGACAGGAATAACTTGTGACAAATGAACTACTGACTTTCAGCATGCATATAGGGAAAGGGCACTCACTTGTACTGCACTGACACAGATGACTGGCTAAAGAATGTATAATAAGATGAGTGGCTAAAAGAAATGGATAATACATGATAGTGTTATGGAATGTTATGTACTATTTTTAAAACTCTATATAACATTTTAATGTTGCTGGACCCCAGAAGGAGTAGCTTCTGCTTTGACAGACAGCTTATGGGGATCCTTAATAAATTCAAAATACAAATAGTTGGAGCTGTATTGTTAGATTTCAGTGCAGCCTTTGATGTTATTGATCATAAATTGTTTATTGGGAAAAAAACTTTTACATCACCTGCCGTCACATGGTTGGAGAGTTTTTATCCAATAGAACCCAGAGAGTGTTCTTCAATGGAAGGTCTCTAACAGAAATCTACAGTGCGGTGTCCCTCAGGGCAGTTACCCTTGGGCCGTTCCTCTTCTCTATTTTTACCAATTATTTGCCACTGGTCTACAAGAAGCTAATGACTACGAATGCTGATGATTGAACACTCTACACATCAGCACCTCTAGCCAGTGAGCTCACTGACACTCTTAGCAGGGAGTTGCAGTCAGTGTCAAAATGGGTAATTAACAAGAACGGGTCTTAAATACATCTAAACCTAAAGGCATTGTATTTGGTTCAAACATTCTCTAACACCTAAACTCAAGAGGGAGTTTGTGTGTAAAGGGTGTGGCCACTGAGGAAGTTGAAGAAGCTGAACTCCTAGTAACATTGGTGGTCAGTTATCATGGTCAAGTCATATTGACAAAGTAGTTGTTGAAGATGGGGAGAAGAATGTATGTTTATAAAATATATGTTGCACTTTTTGACACAAAATGAACTGTATAGTTTGTTCAGGCTTGGTGTCGGTCCAACCTGATACCGTCCTGGTACTATGGTCAAGTGCAGCAAAGCTGCGCTGGCTCACGACAAAGCAGTACGCTTTACCCTGAACTCCACACACGAACTAACATGAACAAATGGTGCATTAGTTTTTCATGGTTGAGGAAAATGTACATCTCTATCTTTTTTAAGAAACATTTGTGTGTTGAAAATGCCTTCCACTTGTATAATCTATTTTAAACAGACAGACATACTTCACCAGACCACCACACACTATGTTCTTAACGGTGCCAAACATAAACAGATCTTCACTATATTATCTATAGAGTCAATGTTATGGTGGAATTGGCTCTGCTACCAGAAGTTACTCAGTTATCTAATAGAGTCTATGGTGGAATGATCTGTACCAGAAGTTCTCAGTTATCTATAGAGTCATGTTTATGGTGGAGATCTGCTTACCAGACAGTACTCAGTTATCTATAGAGTCATTTTATTGGTGAATGATCTGCTACCAGAAGTTCCTCAAAGTTAATCTATAGAGTCATGGGTGATGGTCGAATGATTTCCTACCAGAGTTACTCAGTTATCTTATAGAGTTCATGGTGGATGCTTGCTACCAGAAGTTTACTCAGTTATCTATAAAGTCATGGTGATGCTCTGCTACAGAAGTACCGTTATCTATAGAGTCATGGTGGAATGATCTGCTACAGAATTACTCATTATTCTAGAGTCATGTGGAATGCTCTGCTAAACAGAAGTTCCAGTTATTTAGAGTCAGGTGGAATGCTCTCTACAGAAGTTACTCAGTTATCTCTGAGTCATGTTATGG
>NC_036842.1:37421380-37431347 GCF_002910315.2 Salvelinus sp. IW2-2015 | reverse complement strand
CGTTCACTTAGTCTCCATTGACATCAATAAATGGCTAAGTGAAAAATCCTGGAAGTTAGGATTCAGCTCTTCATAAACTTAGTCTGAATCTTCTGCGCAAATCATCCATTGCTTTCAACACTCTGATTTGCACAACGTTTAAGTTGTCTTAGGATCTTAGGTCAGAACACGGTCCTGATCAGTTCCCTATGTAGAGTTTGTTGACATAATTTGTGCAGTACTGTGTGATTTACTATAACCCCCTCTTTTTTTACACCTGCATTGGTCAGTTTCTAGGTAAAGGATCTTTCAGGGGTGCAAGGCGGAGCGTCTCACTTATAGTCACATGCTGGTAACAAACGTGTCCTCGAAAGATAAGCCTATCCGAATCACTGTCACTCCCAATGGCCAATCATACTAATCGTTCTTGGATCTTTCACTGTAATTGATATGGACCACACTGGTGTAACGTCATCTAGTAGTGTATTCTTGTCATTTCTAACTGTTTAATAAGCATTTGACAGCAGTTTTGTTCAGGTTCTCTTGCATATCTTCAGGTACTCAAAATGCTCTCGGTTTTCTTATAGGTTTTGATTATTGACACGCAGAAAGAGCAAATAGCTCTCAAAAGCATTTGATTATGAATGATGCAGCTGAACAGCTCAATGCACTGAGAGAAATCAGTTTCAGATGAGAAAATTCACCCCAGGGATTAAAAGGTGAACGTGTACTTTAACACCCTTCAAGATCACTAGACTTCTGCCCTGTCCAAACAAGACTTCTACCCTGTCCAAACAAGACCTCAGTACCCTGTCCAAACAAGACTTCTACCCTGTCCAAACAAGACTTTTGCTGGCCCTGTCCAAACAAGACTTCTGCCTGTCCAAACAGGGTAGTTTCCATTTGTAGGGTACTGGGTTGATATTAACTCTTAATGTGGTTGCATTGAGCTCTAGGGAGAATACTGCTGTACCTGAAGATATACAGGGAATGTCTGTTTTAACAATTGTGTCCAATATCAAATGAAGGGTTTAACAATAGTAGTAGTAGGGGATCTGTTTCGATAAGTGATGGGAAGCCTGTTACCAATTGTTTTCTCGAAGAGAATTTCTGAATTCTCATGACTGAACTAAGACCATTGGCAACAGGTTTGAATACAGTATTTAACCTTAAAATGGGACAAACGACAGCTCTTTGGTGAAGGTGTTGGAGTTGTTGTCAATGTGGAGTTATTTATAATAGCCTATACATGTATTGAGGATAAGCACTTCAACTGAAAATGTGAAGAAGTAGCTGTAATGTTACACGTAAGTGATGATAAGCCTACCATACAATGACTGAGCGAGCGCAGAGAACATACTGTGGAGAAATAAGTAGGCCTGGCTAATGCCTGTTCATAAATGCTTGTGGAATGCAGCCTGACCGCAGCTCCTACAAAGTCCTCTGTTTTTTTTTCTCCCCCCTCCCTTTTCTTGCCTCCTCCTCCCCCTACTCCTTCACAAAACAACATGCAGGGAGAGCTGCCCAACTCCTCTGTCGTGATGTCGATAATCCACTCAAACACCTTCTAAACTGCATAAAAATAATCTCTGGAGTGGTGCGGAGGTGATGAGTGTTTGCTAGATTAGCTTTTGCAGCGACCCTGTTGCTGATATCCTGTCTCTCCTCAATGACAACCATGTGTTAGCCCACCATGCGTTAGACCCTGTGTGTTAGCCCACCATGCATTAGACTCTGTGTGTTAGCCACCATGCATTAACTCTGTGTGTTAGCCCACCATGCATTAGACTCTGTGTGTTAGCCCACCTGCTTAGACCTGTGCGTTAGCCCACCGACCGTGCGTTAGCCCACGACGTGCGTTTGTCCACCACATTGTTAGCCCACCGCGTTGTTAGCCCACCGCGTGTCTGGCACTTCAGAGGTCACAGCTGGAGTCCCTCCGCTTCCACGTATCATCTTTTGACACACCTCGAGAGCCTTAGTCACTTTTCTTTCCCCCTAGTCACTTTTCTCTCCCCCTACTCCCTTTCTCTCCCCCCTCAGTCACTTTTCTCCCCTCCTACTCCCTTTTCTCTCACCCCTCAGTCACTTTTCCCCCCCTCAGCACTTTTCTTTCCCCCCAGTCACTTTTCTCCCCCCCATAGTCACTTTTCTCTCCACCCTAGTCTCCTCTCCCCCCTCAGTCACTTTTCTCCCCCCAGTCATTTTTCTCCCTCCACTCCCCCACCCCCCTTAGTCACTCTGGTTTGTGCTTCCAAACGTGAAGTAACAGGTTTTTGGAAGAACAAAAACGCACATTCTTTAGTTAAAATATATCTATCACGAGTCACAATTTAAACAGTTGCACATGTTTGTGATATATCCCAGACCCAAAACCAGTATCAATGTCAAACCCAGTCTCTGACTAAATCAGCTAGTTGACAAAATATACATTATATTGCCATTGTTAGTCATTCTGTACTGTAGCTGCATTAGCTAGCCCACCACATAACCTTGTAGAATATCCTTATATTACCTTTGGAGGGTAGAGAATGCCGTTATGTTCCTAAAGTCCCGACTTGTGGGGTAGACACAAAGACCAACAACTAAAGGCAGGATAGAGTTGATGATCGTCTTTAGAGCCACCAGGCTTGAATCTCCCCTCCTCCCCAGCCTGGATGGGTTATACTATAGTATATTTAGGTTTAAGCCAATGAATGTGAAGTGCTCTGTCACAAATGGCACCATATTCCCTACATAGTGTACTAAGGCTCTGGTCAAAATAGTGCTCTATGTAGGGAATAGGGTGCTATTTGGGACGTAGGCTTAGCTTGGCTTCTATGGAAGAATTCTTGGAGGCCACTTCCTGAGTGGCGCAGTGGTCTAAGGCTAGCTGTGCCACTAGAGATCCTGGTTTCGAGTCCAGGCTCTGTCACAGCCGGCCGCGACCGGGGACCCATGGGGCGGCGCACAAATTGCCCTGCGTCGTTGGGGGTTTGGCCGGAAGGGATGTTCTTGTCCTATCGCGCTCTAGCGACTCCTGTGGCGGGCCGGGCGCAGTGCACGCTGACACGGTCGCCAGGTGTTTCCTCAGACACATGGTCGGCTGGCTCCAGGTTAAGCCTGCATTGTGCGGCTTGGTTGGGTTGTGCGGCTTGGTTGGGTTGTGTTTCAGAGGATGTACGGCTCTCGACCTTCGCCTCTCCCGAGTCCTTACGGGAGTTTGCAGCGATGAGACAAGACTGTAACTACCAATTGGATACCATGAATAGGGAGAAAAAGGTGTACATTTTTTTTTCAAAAAATAATCCTCAGAGGCCATTATATGGAAGGTTATAGATAGTAGGGTCATCAATAGGGCCTTCTATTCACCTTTGTGCAAAACTGGCTACCACTGAATTCAGGTCAGACTGTAAGCTGTGGTGTGTATGGCAGGACAGATTTTAAAACTGGAAAAGTCTCTAATTTTCTCATTTTGTAAAGGCATTTCTCTAATCTCTTTACTTAATTTAATTTGCCAAAATAGACCTTAACATTTGAGTACTCTTCCTGAAGAGGACAATTCTCTTCCGAATAATTAAATTGATCCTAATTCTTACCAAAATAATGAAATGAGTGCATTGTTCCATAGTTCACCCACAATCTTTTCACCCTATATAACCTAGGTGTCACACTGTTTCTGTTCTCAACAATGCTATACTGTCGTCTTCTTTGCTACGACAACAACAACAAGTTAACTAAAGCAGAAACAGTCTGGTACTCAGGCTAAAGATACTCACAATGAACCACAGTCTCAATCAAAACAGGGCCTCGTTTATGGGCCTGGTATGGAATCGTCAAAATTATATTTTCTCTTTCCACTTAAGCATGCCTTAATTTACTTTATGCTACATGCTAACAAGCATGCTAACTAGCCTGTGTCATCCCTGCCGTTCTCAGGACATGCTTATGCAGCTGGCTAAAGCCGTGGCTAACGCCGCCGCCGCCCTGGTGCTCAAAGCAAAGAACGTGGCCCAGAAGACGGAGGACTCTGCACTCCAGAACCGCGTCATCGCCGCAGCGACCCAATGTGCCCTATCCACCTCCCAACTGGTGGCCTGCACCCGGGTAAGAGAACCCCAACATCTTTACCAACCACTAACCATCTATTGTCCCATGTTTGTCATTTAGACTTGGGCGGTATACCGTTTACAGGGGTATTTTTTAAACTCCTCCCCCTTTCTTACCCCTATCTCTCCCTCCCCTTTTCTTACCCCTCTCTCCCTCCACTTTTTTTTTTACCACTATCTTTGCCTTTGCTTTTTCTCTCCTTTCTCCCCTTATCCTTTTTTGTCTTACCCCTCTCCCTCTCTCTCCAGGTGGTCGCTCCACCATCAGCTCCGGTGTGCCAGGAGCAGCTGATTGAGGCAGGCAAGCTGGTTGCCAAGTCGGTGGACGGCTGCGTGGATGCGTCTCGGGGCGCCACCGGCGACGAGGGGCTCCTCAAGCAGGTGGGCGCCGCCGCCACGGGCGTCACCCACGCCCTCAACGAGCTCCTGCAGCACATCAAGCAGTACGCCCACGGAGGCCAGCCCATAGGGCGCCACGGAGAGGCCACCGACCGCATCCTGGACGTTACGAGAACATCTTCAGCTCCATGGGAGACGCCGGTAGGCTGGGGGATGGGAGGGGCGGGGCTACAAGAGGTCAAGGGTCAGCAGTCATATTGGAGTGAGATAGCAAAGATGGTGGATTAAAGATGTCCCACTCATGCCTTTTACCATTGAAGAAAATGGTCACAGTTCAGGTCTGCTTAAGGGGGTGGCTCTCCCATAGGCAGCAATGCGGTAGCAGCTGGGTCTGGTCTGCTTAGTTTATTGACTGTTATGAACCTGAAAAAAGGAGCGAGTGAGATGTCTCTGGAGTCTGCATCTCAAAATTGATCCTGTTTGCAAAAAGCAATTTCAAATGTTTGTCTTATTTCCCAAAAGCAGTACAAAAAAAAGTCTAATTTGACATGTTTTAATATGACAATATGATGAGGAAGTGGATTGTTTGATAACTTTTGTTGGTAAAATACTCCCTGACTTTTAAGTTTTAAGAGGTTTATTAAAGGAAAGATCCAAATGCTGCCTCTCCTACCGTTGCCTTTTTCCTAGTGCCAGAATCAATAAAGGTTAGATGAATAAATGAGGATTTAAACTTCAATAAAAACTAGATGAAAAATTAGGATTTAACACTTCAATAAAAACTAGATGAATAAATGAGGATTTAAACATCAATAAAAACTAGATGAATAAATGAGGATTTAAACTTCAATAAAAACTAGATGAATAAATAGGATTTAAACTTCAATAAAACCTAGATGAATAAATGAGGATTTAAACTTCAATAAAAACTAGATGAATAAATTAGGATTAGACTTCAATAAAAACTAGATGAATAAATGAGGATGAAACTTCAATAAAAACCTAGATGAATAAATGAGGATTTAGACTTCAATAAAAACTAGATGAATAAATGAGGATTTAAACTTCAATAAAAACTAGATGAATAAATTAGGATTTAAACTTCAATAAAACTAGATGAATAAATTAGGATTAAACTGTATGCCTGCGCTTCTCTCCAGGTGAGATGGTGCGTCAGGCCCGCATCCTTGCCCAGGCCACCTCGGACCTGGTCAACGCCATCAAGATGGACGCAGAGGGCGAGTCGGACCTGGAGAATTCCCGCAAGCTGCTGTCAGCCGCAAGCTCCTGGCAGACGCCACGGCCAAAATGGTGGAGGCTGCCAAGGTCTGTTCCACATGAGCTACTGTTCCCATCCTGTCCCCGTTCCACCAAGGTCTGTTCCACAATGACTACTGTTCCCATCTGTCCCCGTTCCACTAAGGTCTGTTCCACATAGCTACTGTTCCCATCCTGTCCCCGTTCCACCAAGGTCTGTTCACATTGAGCTACTGTTCCCATCCGGTCCCCGTTCCACCAAGGTCTGTTCCAATGAGCTACTTTCCCATCCTGTCCCCCGTTCCACCAAGGTCTGTTCCATATGAGCTACTGTTCCCATCCTGTCCCCCGTTCCACCAAGTCTGTTCCATATGAGCTACTGTTCCCATCCTGTCCCCGTTCCACCAAGGTCTGTTCCACATGAGCTACTGTTCCCATCCTGTCCCCCGTTCCACCAAGGTCTGTTCCACATGAGCTACTGTTCCCATCCGTCCCCCGTTCCACCAAGGTCTGTTCCACATGAGCTACTGTTCCCATCCTGTCCCCGTTCCACCAAGGTCTGTTCCACATGAGCTACTGTTCCCATCCTGTCCCCCGTTCCACCAAGGTCTGTTCCACATGAGCTACTGTTCCCATCCTGTCCCCCGTTCCACCAAGGTCTGTTCCACATGAGCTACTGTTCCCATCTGTCCCCCGTTCCACCAAGGCTTGTTCCACATGAGCTACTGTTCCCATCCGTCCCCCGTTCCACCAAGGTCTGTTCACATTGAGCTACTGTTCCCATCCGGTCCCCCGTTCACCAAGGTCTGTTCCACATGAGCTACTGTTCCCATCCTGTCCCCCGTTCCACCAAGGTCTGTTCCACATGAGTTACTGTTCCCATCCGGTCCCCCGTTCCACCAAGGTCTGTTCCACATGAGCTACTGTTCCCATCCTGTCCCCGTTCCACCAAGGTCTGTTCCACATGAGCTTACTGTTCCCATCCGGTCCCCCGTTCCACCAAGGTCTGTTCCATATGAGCTACTGTTCCCATCCTGTCCCCCGTTCCACCAAGGTCTGTTCCACATGAGTTACTGTTCCCATCCGGTCCCCCGTTCCACCAAGGTCTGTTCCATATGAGCTACTGTTCCCATCCGGTCCCCCGTTCCACCAAGGTCTGTTCCACATGAGCTACTGTTCCCATCCGGTCCCCCGTTCCACCAAGGTCTGTTCCATATGTAGCTACTGTTCCCATCCTGTCCCCCGTTCCACCAAGGTCTGTTCCACATGAGCTACTGTTCCCATCCGGTCCCCCGTTCCACCAAGGTCTGTTCCACATGAGTTACTGTTCCCATCCGGTCCCCGTTCCACCAAGGTCTGTTCCACATGAGTTACTGTTCCCATCCGGTCCCCGTTCCACCGTTGAGGATTTATGAGCGTGGCTGAAGGAATGGAGAGGCCTCCTTTTAGGAGCTGTGTGTGTGTGTGTGTGTGTGTGTGTGTGTGTGTGTGTGTGTGTGTGTGTGTGTGTGTGTGTGTGTGTGTGTGTGTGTGTTGTGTGTGTGTTGTTGTGGTTGGTGTGTGTTGTGCATCGGGATGGGAACAGTAGCTCATGTGGAACAGACCTTGGTGGAACAGGGGACCGGATGGGAACAGTAACTCATATGGAACAGACCTTGGTGGAACGGGGGACAGGATGGGAACAGTAGCTCATGTGGAACAGACCTTGGCAGCCTCCACCATTTTGGCCGTGGCGTCTGCCAGGAGCTTGGCGGCTGACAGCAGCTTGCGGGAATTCTCCAGGTCCGACTCGCCCTCTGCGTCCATCTTGATGGCGTTGACCAGGTCCGAGGTGGCCTGGGCAAGGATGCGGGCCTGACGCACCATCTCACCTGGAGAGAAGCAGCAGGCAATACAGTTTAAATCCTAATTTATTCATCTAGGCGCGTTGGTGGCCATGCGTAGACCCTCTGCTGCCTCCCTCAGTCTCTGCTGCTGCTCCTCACTGTCCGGGTTGGCGGCTGCGCCTGCACACACATCAGCACGTTAATGTCACAAGTGGGATATGAACCCCGGTCTCCCGCTAGGGAACCAGCATCATAACCATTAGACCAAGAGGATATTCCACCCGCATGCGAGCACACTGAGGAAGTTGCTAACTAAATCCTCAATACAGCAGACTTAAACTTAAATAAGACTAAACAACTATTTTTTTTAAACACAGAAACGATGCACACACACACACACACACACAAACACACACACACACACACACACACACACACACACACACACACACACACACACACACACACACACACACACACACACACACACAACACAACACCACACGAGCTCCTAAAAGGAGGCTCTCCATTCCTTCAGCCACGCTCATAAATCCTCAACGGTGGAACGGGGACCGGATGGGAACAGTAACTCATGTGGAACAGACCTTGGTGGACCGGGGGACCGGATGGGAACAGTAACTCATGTGGAACAGACCTTGGTGGAACGGGGGACCGGATGGGAACAGTAGCTCATGTGGAACAGACCTTGGTGGAACGGGGGACAGGATGGGAACAGTAGCTCATATGGAACAGACCTTGGTGGAACGGGGGACCGGATGGGAACAGTAGCTCATGTGGAACAGACCTTGGTGGAACGGGGGACCGGATGGGAACAGTAGCTCATATGGAACAGACCTTGGTGGAACGGGGGACCGGATGGGAACAGTAACTCATGTGGAACAGACCTTGGTGGAACGGGGGACAGGATGGGAACAGTAGCTCATATGGAACAGACCTTGGTGGAACGGGGGACCGGATGGGAACAGTAGCTCATGTGGAACAGACCTTGGTGGAACGGGGGACAGGATGGGAACAGTAGCTCATGTGAAACAGACCTTGGTGGAACGGGGGACGGGATGGGAACAGTAACTCATGTGGAACAGACCTTGGTGGAACGGGGGACAGGATGGGAACAGTAGCTCATGTGGAACAGACCTTGGTGGAACGGGGGACCGGATGGGAACAGTAGCTCATGTGGAACAGACCTTGGTGGAACGGGGGACAGGATGGGAACAGTAGCTCATGTGGAACAGACCTTGGTGGAACGGGGGACAGGATGGGAACAGTAGCTCATGTGGAACAGACCTTGGTGGAACGGGGGACAGGATGGGAACAGTAGCTCATGTGGAACAGACCTTGGTGGAACGGGGCAGGATGGGAACAGTAGCTCATGTGGAACAGACCTTGGTGGAACGGGGGACAGGATGGGAACAGTAGCTCATGTGGAACAGACCTTGGTGGAACGGGGGACAGGATGGGACAGTAGCTCATGTGGAACAGACCTTGGTGGAACGGGGGACAGGATGGGAACAGTAGCTCATGTGGAACAGACCTTGGTGGAACGGGGGACAGGATGGGAACAGTAGCTCATATGGAACAGAGCTTGGTGGAACGGGGGACAGGATGGGAACAGTAGCTCATGTGGAACAGACCTTGGTGGAAGGGGGACAGGATGGGAACAGTAGCTCATGTGGAACAGACCTTGGTGGAACGGGGGACCGGATGGGAACAGTAGCTCATATGGAACAGACCTTGGTGGAACGGGGGACAGGATGGGAACAGTAGCTCATGTGGAACAGACCTTAGTGGAACGGGGGACAGGATGGGAACAGTAGCTCATGTGGAACAGACCTTGGTGGAACGGGGGACAGGATGGGAACAGTAGCTCATGTGGAACAGACCTTGGCAGCCTCCACCATTTTGGCCGTGGCGTCTGCCAGGAGCTTGGGGCTGACAGCAGCTTGCGGGAATTCTCCAGGTCCGACTCGCCCTCTGCGTCCATCTTGATGGCGTTGACCAGGTCCGAGGTGGCCTGGGCAAGGATGCGGGCCTGACGCACCATCTCACCTGGAGAGAAGCAGCAGGCAATACAGTTTAAATCCTAATTTATTCATCTAGGTTTTATTGAAGTTTAAATCCTAATTTATTCATCTAGTTTTTATTGAAGTTTAAATCCTCATTTATTCATCTAGTTTTTATTGAAGTCTAAATCCTCATTTATTCATCTAGGTTTTTATTGAAGTTTAAATCCTCATTTATTCATCTAGTTTTTATTGAAGTCTAAATCCTAATTTATTCATCTAGTTTTTATTGAAGTTTAAATCCTCATTTATTCATCTAGGTTTTATTGAAGTTTAAATCCTAATTTATTCATCTAGTTTTTATTGAAGTTTAAATCCTCATTTATTCATCTAGTTTTTATTGATGTTTAAATCCTCATTTATTCATCTAGTTTTTAATTGATGTTAAAATCCTAAT
>NC_036842.1:37407229-37421355 GCF_002910315.2 Salvelinus sp. IW2-2015 | reverse complement strand
ATTTATTCATCTAGTTTTTATTGAAGTTTAAATCCTCATTTATTCATCTAACCTTTATTGATTCTGGCACTAGGAAAAAGGCAACGGTAGGAGAGGCAGCATTTGGATCTTTCCTTTAATAAACCTCTTAAAACTTAAAAGTCAGGGAGTATTTTACCAACAAAAAGTTATACAACAATCCACTTCCTCATCATATTGTCATATTAAAACATGTCAAATTAGACTTTTTTTGTACTGCTTTTTGGAAATAAGACAAACATTTGAAATAGCTTTTTGCAAATAGGATTTCATTTTCAGATGCAGACTCCAGAGACATCTCACTCGCTCCTTTTTTCAGGTTCATAWACAGTCAATAAACTAAGCAGACCAGACCCAGCTGCTACCGCATTGCTGCCTATGGGAGAGCCACCCCCTTAAGCAGACCTGAACWGTGACCATTTTCTTCAATGGTAAAAGGCATGAGTGGGACATCTTTAATCCACCATCTTTGCTATCTCACTCCAATATGACTGCTGACCCTTGACCTCTTGTAGCCCTGCCCCGCCCCTCCCATCCCCCAGCCTACCGGCGTCTCCCATGGAGCTGAAGATGTTCTCGGTRACGTCCAGGATGCGGTCGGTGGCCTCTCCGTGGCGCCCTATGGGCTGGCCTCCGTGGGCGTACTGCTTGATGTGCTGCAGGAGCTCGTTGAGGGCGTGGGTGACGCCCGTGGCGGCGGCGCCCACCTGCTTGAGGAGCCCCTCGTCGCCGGTGGCGCCCCGAGACGCATCCACGCAGCCGTCCACCGACTTGGCAACCAGCTTGCCTGCCTCAATCAGCTGCTCCTGGCACACCGGAGAGCTGATGGTGGGAGCGACCACCTGGAGAGAGAGGGAGAGGGGTAAGACAAAAAAAGGATAAGGGGAGAAAGGAGAGAAAAAGCAAAGGCAAAGATAGTGGTAAAAAAAAAAGTGGAGGGAGAGAGGGGTAAGAAAAGGGGAGGGAGAGATAGGGGTAAGAAAGGGGGAGGAGTATTTAAAAAAAATACCCCTGTAAACGGTATACCGCCCAAGTCTAAATGACAAACATGGGACAATAGATGGTTAGTGTGTGGTAAAGATGTTGGGGTTCTCTTACCCGGGTGCAGGCCACCAGTTGGGAGGTGGATAGGGCACATTGGGTCGCTGCGGCGATGACGCGGTTCTGGAGTGCAGAGTCCTCCGTCTTCTGGGCCACGTTCTTTGCTTTGAGCACCAGGGCGGCGGCGGCGTTAGCCACGGCTTTAGCCAGCTGCATAAGCATGTCCTGAGAACGGCAGRGATGACACAGGCTAGTTAGCATGCTTGTTAGCATGTAGCATAAAGTMAATTAAGGCATGCTTAAGTGGAAAGAGAAAATATAATTTTGACGATTCCATACCAGGCCCATAAACGAGGCCCTGTTTTGATTGAGACTGTGGTTCATTGTGAGTATCTTTAGCCTGAGTACCAGACTGTTTCTGCTTTAGTTAACTTGTTGTTGTTGTCGTAGCAAAGAAGACGACAGTATAGCATTGTTGAGAACAGAAACAGTGTGACACCTAGGTTATATAGGGTGAAAAGATTGTGGGTGAACTATGGAACAATGCACTCATTTCATTATTTTGGTAAGAATTAGGATCAATTTAATTATTCGGAAGAGAATTGTCCTCTTCAGGAAGAGTACTCAAATGTTAAAGGTCTATTTTGGCAAATTAAATTAAGTAAAGAGATTAGAGAAATAGCCTYTACAAAATGAGAAAATTAGAGACTTTTCCAGTTTTAAAATCTGTCCTGCCATACACACCACAGCTTACAGTCTGACCTGAATTCAGTGGTAGCCAGTTTTAGCACAAAGGTGAATAGAAGGCCCTATTGATGACCCTACTATCTATAACCTTCCATATAATGGCCTCTGAGGATTATTTTTTGAAAAAAAAATGTACACCCCTTTTTCTCCCTAATTTCATGGTATCCAATTGGTAGTTACAGTCTTGTCTCATCGCTGCAACTCCCGTAAGGACTCGGGAGAGGCGAAGGTCGAGAGCCGTACATCCTCTGAAACACAACCCAACCAAGCCGCACAACCCAACCAAGCCGCACAATGCAGGCTTAACCTGGAAGCCAGCCGCACCAATGTGTCTGAGGAAACACCTGGCGACCGTGTCAGCGTGCACTGCGCCCGGCCCGCCACAGGAGTCGCTAGAGCGCGATAGGACAAGAACATCCCTTCCGGCCAAACCCTCCCCTAACGACGCAGGGCCAATTGTGCGCCGCCCCATGGGTCTCCCGGTCGCGGCCGGCTGTGACAGAGCCTGGACTCGAAACCAGGATCTCTAGTGGCACAGCTAGCCTTAGACCACTGCGCCACTCAGGAAGTGGCCTCCAAGAATTCTTTCCATAGAAGCCAAGCTAAGCCTACGTCCCAAATAGCACCCTATTCCCTACATAGAGCACTATTTTTGACCAGAGCCTTAGTACACTATGTAGGGAATATGGTGCCATTTGTGACAGAGCACTTCACATTCATTGGCTTAAACCTAAATATACTATAGTATAACCCATCCAGGCTGGGGAGGAGGGGAGATTCAAGCCTGGTGGCTCCAAAGACGATCATCAACTCTATCCTGCCTTTAGTTGTTGGTCTTTGTGTCTACCCCACAAGTCGGGACTTTAGGAACATAACGGCATTCTCTACCCTCCAAAGGTAATATAAGGATATTCTACAAGGTTATGTGGTGGGCTAGCTAATGCAGCTACAGTACMGAATGACTAACAATGGCATATTAATGTATATTTTGTCAACTAGCTGATTTAGTCAGAGACTGGGTTTGACATTGATACTGGTTTTGGGTCTGGGATATATCACAAACATGTGCAACTGTTTAAATTGTGACTCGTGATAGATATATTTTAACTAAAGAATGTGCGTTTTTGTTCTTCCAAAACCTGTTACTTCACGTTTGGAAGCACAAAAACAGAGTGACTAAGGGGGGTGGGGGAGTAGGAGGGGAGAAAAATGACTGGGGGGGAGAAAAGTGACTGAGGGGGGAGAGGAGACTAGGGTGGAGAGAAAAGTGACTATGGGGGGGAGAAAAGTGACTGGGGGGAAAGAAAAGTGACTGAGGGGGGAGAAAAGTGACTGAGGTGAGAGAAAAGGGAGTAGGAGGGAGAAAAGTGACTGAGGGGGGAGAGAAGGGAGTAGGGGGAGAGAAAAGTGACTAGGGGGAAAGAAAAGTGACTAAGGGCTCTCGAGGTGTGTCAAAAGATGATACGTGGAAGCGGAGGGACTCCAGCTGTGACCTCTGAAGTGCCAGACACGCGGTGGGCTAACAACGCGGTGGGCTAACAACGCGGTGGGCTAACAACGCGGTGGGCTAACAATGTGGTGGACAAACGCACGGTCGGTGGGCTAACGCACGGTCGGTGGGCTAACGCACAGAGTCTAATGCATGGTGGGCTAACACACAGAGTCTAATGCATGGTGGGCTAACACACAGAGTCTAATGCATGGTGGGCTAACACACAGAGTCTAATGCATGGTGGGCTAACACACAGGGTCTAACGCATGGTGGGCTAACACATGGTTGTCATTGAGGAGAGACAGGATATCAGCAACAGGGTCGCTGCAAAAGCTAATCTAGCAAACACTCATCAGCCTCCGCACCACTCCAGAGATTATTTTTATGCAGTTTAGAAGGTGTTTGAGTGGGATTATCGACATCACGACAGAGGAGTTGGGCAGCTCTCCCTGCATGTTGTTTTGTGAAGGAGTAGGGGGAGGAAGAGGCAGAAAAAGGGAGGGGGGAGAAAAAAAAACAGAGGACTTTGTAGGAGCTGCGGTCAGGCTGCATTCCACAAGCATTTATGAACAGGCATTAGCCAGGCCTACTTATTTCTCCACAGTGTGTTCTCTGCGCTCGCTCAGTCATTGTATGGTAGGCTTATCATCACTTACGTGTAACATTACAGCTACTTCTTCACATTTTCAGTTGAAGTGCTTATCCTCAATAAATGTATAGGCTATTATAAATAACTCCACATTAAACAACAACTCCAACACCTTCACCAAAGAGCTGTCGTTTTGTCCCATTTTAAAAGGTTAAATACTGTATTCAAAACCTGTTGCCAATAGGTCTTAGTTCAGTCATGAGGAATTCAGAAATTCTCTTCGAGAAAACAATTGGTAACAGGCTTCCCACCACTTATCGAAACAGATCCCCTACTACTACTATTGTTAAACCCTTCATTTGATATTGTACACAATTGTTAAAACAGACATTCCCTGTATATCTTCAGGTACAGCAGTATTCTCCTAGAGCTCAATGCAACCACATTAAGAGTTAATAATCAACCCAGTACCCTACAAATGGAAACTACTCTGTTTGGACAGGTCAGAAGTCTTGTTTGGACAGGGCAGAAGTCTTGTTTGGACAGGGTAGAAGTCTTGTTTGGACAGGGTAGAGGTCTTGTTTGGACAGGGTAGAGGTCTTGTTTGGACAGGGTAGAAGTCTTGTTTGGACAGGGTAGAGGTCTTGTTTGGACAGGGCAGAATATGATCATGTAAATACAGTTCACCTTTTAATCCCTGGGGTGAATTTTCTCATCTGAAACTGAGTTTCTCTCAGTGCATTGAGCTGTTCAGCTGCATACATTCATAATCAAATGCTTTTGAGAGCTACTTGCTCTTTCTGCGTGTCAATAATCAAAACCTATAAGAAAACCGAGAGCATTTTGAGTACCTGAAGATATGCAAGAGAAACTGAACAAAACTGCTGTCAAATGCTTATTAAACAGTTAGAAATGACAAGAATACACTACTAGATGACGTTACACCAGTGTGGTCCATATCAATTACAGTGAAAGATCCAAGAACGATTAGTATGATTGGCCATTGGGAGTGACAGTGATTCGGATAGGCTTATCTTTCGAGGACACGTTTGTTACCAGCATGTGACTATAAGTGGAGACGCTCCGCCTTGCACCCCTGAAAGATCCTTTACCTAGAAACTGACCAATGCAGGTGTAAAAAAAGAGRGGGTTATAGTAAATCACACAGTACTGCACAAATTATGTCAACAAACTCTACATAGGGAACTGATCAGGACCGTGTTCTGACCTAAGATCCTAAGACAACTTAAACGTTGTGCAAATCAGAGTGTTGAAAGCAATGGATGATTTGCGCAGAAGATTCAGACTAAAGTTTATGAAGAGCTGAATCCTAACTTCCAGGAATTTTCACTTAGCCATTTATTGATGTCAATGGGAGACTAAGTGAACGTTTGACTTAAGTGKAAGTTAGAATTTGCCCCAAGTCTGAAAACGGTCAACTTATTTTCTTGTGGCGTAGTCCCACTTTCAGTGTCAGTTTAGTTCACTCTGGACTGGGTCACGGTTGGCCTACCTGAAAGCGGGGGTCGGCGTCCGTCTCTCCGATGTGAGACAGCAACTCGCCACTGGCCTGGCCCACGTTGCCTGCAGCCTGCAGAAGGTTCTGACGGGGCTGATGGGTAAAAAAAAAAAGATGCCCAAAAAGCACAGGTCACATGACTGAAGAAAAGCCATCATGAAGGGATTCTTTAACATCTTATGCATGAAGATGGTTTCACGTTAACTTACAGGTTACATTGGTCATGTCCAGTAAGCACAAAATGGGAGAAAAYATTTTAATAAGAACACCGATTTTCAATTTTAGCTGCAAAATCTTTTTCCACCATGAGCTTTTCTGAACATTATCATTGTGCAACACAGAAACAGGAAGTACACAAAAATGGCTAAGCATTCAGTGTGTTACTTCAGTATTCAGTGTGTGCTCGTGTGTGTTACCTCAGTGTTGGCTGGCTGGGCGGTCTTTAGCATGTCGGACACGGCACACGCCAGGTTCTTGGCAGCCCCCAACAACTGGTTTCCGTTGCCTCCCTCATCCTCCATGAGGGCGGCGAGCAGCTTGACCCCCTTGGACATCTCCGTTAGGTTGGAGGAGATGGTGGTCACGGCACAGCCCACCGCCGTGTAGTCTGTCTCTGCTGGGTCGCCTATTATTGAGGGGGACAGACAGACATGTTTAGGTTTCAATACTTTGTGGGCAGTCCTTTAACTTGTTATGGGTAGGGGGCAGCATTTTCACATTTGGATGAAAAGTGTGCCCAGAGTAAACTGCCTGCTACTCAGTCCCAGTTACTAATATATGCATATTATTAGTATATTTGGATAGAAAACACTCTGAAGTTTCTAAAACTGTTTGAATGATGTCTGTGAGTATAACAGAACTCATATGGCAGGCAACAACCTGAGAAAAAATCCAACCAGGAAGTGGGAAATCTGATGTTGGTCGTTTTTCAACTCATTCCCTATTGAGGATACAGTGGGATATGAGGTCATGTTGCACTTCCTAAGGCTTCACTGAATGTAAACAGTCTTTAGAACCTTGTCTGATGCTTCTACTGTGAAGTGGGGCCGAATGAGAGGGGAATGAGTCTGGCAGAATGCTTTGAGCTCGTGACGCTCGTTCACGTGAGAGCGAGCTCTGTTCCATGGCTTTTCTACAGACAAAGGAATTCTCCGGTTGGAACATTATTGAAGTTTTAGTATAAAAACATCCTAAAGATTGATTCTATACTTCGTTTGACATGTTTCTACGGACTGTATATGACTTTTCATCTGAACTTTTGCCTGGACCTGCCCGCGCATCGTGAGTTTAGATGTGTACTGAATGCGCGAACAACAGGAGGAATTTGGACATAAATTATGGACTTTATGGAACAAATCAAACATTTATTGTGGACTGGGATTCCTGGGAGTGCATTCTGACGAAGATCATCAAAAGGTAAGTGAATATTTATAATGCTATTTCTGACTTGACTCCAACATGGCGGATATCTCTTGGGTTGTGTTGGTCTCTGAGCGCCGTACTCAGATTAATGCATGGTTTGCTTTTCCATAAAGTTTTTTTTGAAATCTGACACAGCGTTGGATTAAGGAGAAGTATATCTTTAAATCTGTGAATAAACACTTGTATCTTTTATTAATGTTTATTATGAGTATTTCTGTGATTTGATGTGGCTCTGTGCAAATTCAGGGATGTTTTGGAGGCAAGGCCTAATGTAAACTGAGGTTTTTGGATATAAATATGAACTTGATCGAACAAAACATACATGTATTGTGTAACATGTGTCCCGGGATTGTCATCTGATGAAGAATATCAAAGCTTAGTGATTAATTTATCAATATTTATGCTTTTGGTGACTCCTCTCTTTGGTTGGAAAATCGCTGTATGCTTTCTGTGTACTAGTTGCTGACCTAACATAATGATATGTTCTGCTTTCGCCGAAAGCTTTTTTGAAATCGGACACTGTGGTTGGATTAACGAGAATTGTATCTTTAAAAATGGTGTCTAATACTTGTATGTTTGATTAAATTGAATTATGAGATTTCTGGTTGATTGAATTTGGCGCTAGCGGAACACCAGTCCTAGACAGGTTAAGCACAACAGCTATGGTGAAGGGGACAGACAGAGATGTTGAGGGAACTTCATGAACTGTCCTCACGTGGTCTATGAGGGAACTTCATAGCAATCCTCACGTGGTCTATGAGGAGAACTTCATGAGCAGTCCTCACGTGTTCTATGAGGTAAATTTCGATGAGCAGTCCCCACGTGGTCTATGAGGGGACTTCATGAGCAGTCCTCACGTGGTCTATGAGGGGAAACTTCATGAAGCAGTCCTTCACGTGGTCTATGAGTGGAAACTTCATGAGCCAGCTCTTCACGTGGTCTATGAGGTCAACTTCATGAGCAGTCTCACGTGGTCACTATGAGGGGAACTTCATGAAGCAAGTCTCACGTGGTCTATGAGGGGAACTTCATGAGCAATCCTCACGTGGTCTATGAGGGAAATTTATGAGCAGTCCTCAACGTGGTCTATGAGGGGACTTCATGAGCAGTCCTCACGTGGTCTATGAGGGGAACTTCATGAGAGCAGTCCTCACGTGGTCTATGAGGGGAACTTATGAGCAGTCCTTCACGTGGTCTAGTGAGGGGAACTTCATGAGCAGTCTTCACGTGGTCTATGAGGGGAACTTCATGAGCAGTCCTTCACGTGGTTATGAGGGGAACTTCATGAGCAGTCTTCACGTGTCTATGAGGGAACTTCATGAGCAGTCATCAGTGTCTATGAGGGGAACTCTCATGAGCAGTCTTCACGTGGTCTATGAGGGGACTTCATGAGCAGTCCTCACGTGGTCTATGCTGCTGCTTGTTTTATTCATCCCCCACAGAGTCAATATTTAAGCTGAAAAAGCCTTTACATATCTAGTTAAAGGACATTACAATGCAGAATCTAATACCTTTTTTAACATTTTTTTTCATTTAAGCTGTATTTCTACATGTTATTGTCATTGAGATAAAATCTATTTTACAAGAGACCTGTATTGCACGCCTGTGAAAAAGGCAATCCCATATCTACTGGTTCTTCAAGACAGATATAAGCAGTGGTGTAAAGTAATAAAAAATAACTTTAAAAGTACTACTTTAAGTTCTTTTTTGGGTATCTGTACTATTACTATTTATATTTTTGACTACTTTACTTCACTACATTCCTTAAGAAAATATTGTACTTTTTATTCCATACATTCACTTGAAACCAAAAGTACTCGTTACATGTTGAATGCTTAGCAGGAGAGGAAAATAGTCAAATTCACGCACTTATCAACAGAAACTCTCTGGTTTATTCTACTGCCTATCTGATCTGGAGACTCACTAAAACAGAGAACATCCCTGGTTATCCCTACTGCTCGATCTGGAGGACTCACTAACAGAGACATCCCTGTTATCCCTACTGCCTTGATCTGGAGGACTCACTAAACAGGAAACATCCTGGTTATCCCTACTGCCGTGATCTGGAGGACTCACTAAACAGAGAACACCCTGGTTATCTACTGCCAGTGATCTGGAGGACTCACTAAACAGGAACATCTCTGGTCATCCTACTGCCAGTGATTCTGGAGGACTCACTAAACAGAGAACAATACCTGGTTATTCCTACTGCCAGTGATCTGGAGGACTCACTAAACAGAGAACATCTCTGGTTATTCCTACTGCCAGTGATCTGGAGGACTCACTAAACACAAATGCTATGTTTGTAAATGATGTCTGAATGTTGGAGTGTGCCCGTGGCTTTCCGTAAATTTCAAAAATAAGAAAATGGTGCGCTTAATAAGGAATTTGAAATGATTTATACTTTTACTTTTGATACTTAAGTATATTTTAAACCAAATACTTTTARACTTACTCAAGTASTATTTTACTGGGTGACTTTCACTTTTACTTGAGTCATTTTCTATTAAGGTRTCTTTACTTTTACTCAAGTATGACAGTTGGGTACTTTTTCCATCACTGGATAGAAGTTACCACAACATCCATTGTTGGTATCCACAGTGAGGAGACRGTACCTGCGGTGAGATTGACCATAGAGGCCGTCCCGGCTGTGATGGCGTCAACCTGGGAGTGGATCTCGTGTTTGGACTCGTCCATCTTGTTCTTACGCCAGGCTTGGGAGGCCTTGATCATGGGAAGACACAGATCACATTGACATTAAACTATTTTCTACACAACTTACATGAAAAATACACCAACTCACTGTATTACAATATAWAAGAGTGGAGCATGTTCTCTTCTCTTTATTTGTTACAACTATGCTTTAAAATTGTATCCATTTGAAATAATTAACTTTAAACTAACTGAGAGGACAACATGATAGACGAGATTATCCAGAAGTTTCTTATAGCTACAGGTTGGAGGTTGTACAGGTGAAGAGGGGGTCAGTTTAAGTCCAGGTGTCTCACCGCGTCTGTCCCGAGGGGAGGCAGGGTGTCAAACTCCTCCAGCGAGGCCTGGGCAGCCTGCAACGCCTGCATGCTGGAGTTGATGGTGCCAGTCAGGGCCTGCTGGGCGGATGTCTGCACACAGGGGAACATATCGAGAAACACTCTTATTTTTCATTCTGTACTGTTAATAAAATAGGGCCAATAACACTTCATGTTTGYAATTATTTTCCACTGAGAATGTTATGGTGTATTAGCCTCTAAAAGGCTTTCTTCAGATATAGAGATTGTATTGGGGTCTGTTCAGTTATTTCAATTAACAGTCAATTGAGGAAGTGAATTAACCACCATTTCCTATTTGGGCTTTTTTTTTAATCTTGAATTGAACTGAATTTCACTTCCTGATTTGAAAACTGAATTGACCCCAACCCTGCTACAGTTCAATGTGGCCCTCCAGTTTTACCAGCGGGGGCATGTGGCCCCTGTGCATCTGTCCGCTGGTGATGTGCTGCTTGGCCTGGGGCATGGAGCCCATCTGGAAGCTCTCGGGGCCCCCGGCCCCTGAACGCATGATGGCCGGCAGGGCCACAGAGCCAGTCTCCACCTTCCCCACCTTGTTGAACTGCTGCTGCAGCACCGTAGACCTGGGGGAGTGGAGGGACAGATGGTGGGAGTGAGAGGAGAAATGGAGGGTGGGGAGAGATGGCGAGAGGGAGGGGAGAGATGGCGAGAGGGAGGGGAGAGATGGCGAGAGGGAGGGGGCAGAAGATGCGAGAGAGAGAGGGATGAATAGAGATGTCAGAAGACATACTATATTGCAGTGCTGTATACAGTAAGGCTCTTCATCCTCATCAGAATCAGAAAGATGGCCCCCATAGGCCAGATGGACCCACTACACAGGACCCACAGGCTAGATGGACCCACTACACAGGACCCACAGGCTAGATGGACAAATACACAGGACCCACAGGCTAGATGTACACTACACAGGACCCACAGGCTAATGGACCCACTACACAGGACCCACAGGCTAGATGGACAATACACAGGACCCACAGGCTAGATGGACCCACTACACAGGACCCACAGGCTAGATGACCCACTACACAGGACCCACAGGCCAGATGGACAACCACTACACAGGACCCATAGGCCAGATGGACCCACTACACAGGACCCATAGCCAGATGGACCCACTACGCAAGGACCACTACACAGGACCCATAGGCCAGATGGACCCACTACACAGGGACCCATAGGCCAGATGGACCCACTACACAGGACCCATAGGCCAGATGGGACCCACTACACAAGACCCACTACACAGGACCATAGGCTAGATGGAACCCACTACACAGACCCACAGGCTAGATGGACCCACTACACAGGACCCATACGGCTAGATGGACCACTACACAGGACCATAGGCCAGATGGACCCACTACACAGGACCCACTACACAGGACCCACAGGCTAGATGGAACCACTACACAAGACCCACAGGCTAGATGGAACCACTACACAGGACCCATAGGCCAGATGGACCCACTACACAAGACCCACAGGCCAGATGGAACCACTACACAGGAATAAATACATGCACAATGATGATGAAAATCTGTAGGGGAGTTATGGATAAAGACTGAGGGAAAGTTAGTACAGTATAGAATCTACTGAGGTCAAAACACACACACGAAGTGAGCCGTCACCAACATGCTGTGACATATCACTGGCACACACGGCAGGAAACCGCTGCACTGGACTCACTTTTTGGGTGACACAGAATCCTCCAACATGGTGGACTCCTCATCTCCCTCTAAGCCAAAGTGGTCTTTGCTCTTTTTCTGTTAGAAGGAGACAAGACAGGTTATTGGGTGATTGATATAGCTCTATTCATTGAATTAAAAAAGGGGCAATCTGGGATTTGTACATCCATTTTTTGGGACTTTTAAAGTAATGATATATGACCATTGATTCTTGATGTATAGAACTTCTAGATGTCTCATGAGCTTAGTTCAACTGTCGCGCCTCATCAGAACCCATATAACAAGATCGTTTTACTCTATTGTCTGTAAACAATTGTAATCTCACCATTACTGGGTAATGTGATATGGTGTGGAATCTCTAAACTCTAAAATGGCAGTACTCTATGCATACTGTACTGCAGTGCACAGACACATTGAAGAGGCAACTCCAGTGTACCCTGAGGTTTTTGTCAATATGATTTCCATGGTGACCTGGTCATACAGAACTCTTGATTAACTATCTTGGCTGATTACAATCTCTGCCTGCAACCAGGATTTTGTGTTAGTGTTAAGCAATGCATCTGCTCCGCGGTGAAGTTTCCCCTAGGTATAGATCAAGGATCAGCTTCCCAGCCCTCAATCCTAACCGTAAACATTAAAATGGGGAAACTGACCCAAGATCAGTGTCTAAGGGCAACTTCACCATACTCCAATGCATCTATATTGTGAAACWTCAATGACACCGCAGTACCTTTTTCAGAATGATGTCAATGTAACCAGCGATCAGTTGGGCAATCTGCTCTCCCTCAGTCGTCTGGACAGAGTAGTAACCGTCTTGATAATCGCCAAAGTCCTGGAATACAATTATTATATCTACTGTAACAGGGTGCTCCCTCAATGCATCTCTATGTTTTTGTTTGAAAWGGCAGTGGTCCGATTATATGTGACCAATTCCTTTACAACTAATCCCATAGAGATGCGTAGAGGGAACACAGCCGTTAAACCACTGTAAGAGAGACAAAATGACAACTTAATTGTATATACTATATGCACACTGTAAATCACCAACGCCTGCCAAATACCTCCGCCGAGGTACTTACATAAAAATCTCCAAAGATTGGGTAGTATAGGGCCGTTTGAATAGTTATTGCTCCCCTGAAATATAACACTGACGTTATACAATGCATTATCTGTCATTTTGTTGGCATTATAAGCGGCAGATATTTTCTTTCCAACCCTAAAAAGTCGTCATGGAGCTAGATTTTATTTATCCGATGAACTGCCAGGAAATACTCCCCAGAAAATAAAATAATAACAAGACGGACAAAACGGCCAGTCYCTTTTCTGTAATGGTTTATAACCGACAAAATAACTGACAAAGAAAATGGAGCCTCGTGGTATGTTAATATTTGAAARTAGTCCTGTTTGTTTACAGGTGAAAATCCTTCAGGGCCTTTAGTTCACTTGTGGGCAAATAAGCAGCGCTAGATGAAAACATCCAATGTGCAGCTTGGACCTGCATTCTCCAGCACATGACCAGAATGCAACACTGTTGAATGTTGCTGATCTAGAGTCATAAGGTGATGGGTATGTATGACTATACATCTCCATTTTAGTCATTTAGCAGACACTCTTATTCAGAGCCACTTATAGTGAGTGCATACCAATTTTGGAACTTTTTGACACTGGTCGCCCCACATGGGAATCGAACCCACAACCCTGGAMGTTGCAAGCGCCATGCTCTACCAACTGAGCCACACATGCTCAAATGAGCATGAACTGCCTTTCAATGTTCTTTCAATTGCAAAAAACAYATTTTCTATGTTCTATAATAACTTATTTTAAATACACAGCACCATCTTTGCAGTGTGTATTCTTCTAAAGTGGTTGTATATATATATATTTTTTTTTAAAGTGGTCAATTAACATTTCTTATAAGTCCAGGTAGTCCCTCCATGTTTCAGTCAGTTTTTCTTCAGTTTGGCTCCTAATGAACATGACCCTGAATGTCATCCTGTTCCAATGCTGACCAGGCAACCAGAAGGTCAAAGATGACCAGGAGGTCAGAGGTCAGGGGACTCACCAGGGTGAAGCTCTTGGGCGAGGCAGCCCAGCGTTTGATGTTGGTGAGGTTCCACTCCTGGATCACCTCCTTGGTCTTCTCGTCTACCCGCATGACGCACTCCTTGGTGATTCCCAGCAGACGAGGGACCAGCTTGTTCTTACCCTTCATTTTCTCCTGCAGGAACACACACACACACAAAAACACACACACACACACACGGTTAAAAGTACTCCAGTACTATGATACCTTAACATTTGAAAAGGTATTGCACATTCCATTCAACCGTCAAAGGCAGTGAGTGGAACTTCAAAAGCTTTGAAAATGTTAGAGCTTTGATTGGTTAGAAAGAAGATATTCACAGTTGTTTAAGGAGTTGTTTAAGGAGTTGTTTAAAGAGTTGTTTAAGGAGTTGTTTAAAGAGTTGTTTAAAGAGTTGTTTAAAGAGTTGTTTAAAGAGTTGTTTAAAGAGTTGTTTAAAGAGTTGTTTAAAGAGTTGTTTAA
>NC_036842.1:37392939-37407214 GCF_002910315.2 Salvelinus sp. IW2-2015 | reverse complement strand
GAGTTGTTTAAAGAGTTGTTTAAAGAGTTGTTTAAAGAGTTGTTTAAAGAGTTGTTTAAAGAGTTGTTTAAAGAGTTGTTTAAAGAGTTGTTTAAGGAGTTGTTTAACGAGTTGTTTAAAGAGTTGTTTAAAGAGTTGTTTAAGGAGTTGAATGTTATTTTGTCAGTGCCATTGTACCTTTACTAGGAAGAATGACACTCCGTAGGTTTTCAGAGACCTAGCCAGTTTGACGTAGCTGACTTTGGCCTCGATTTCAGTCATGTTTTGGTAGTTTTTGTGTGCCTGTGTGGGAAACAAAAAGAAGACTTATTGAAGATCTCAGCCAGTTATACTATAGTGTCACAGTAGAAGTAATTAGAACAGAGCAAGTCGGGACACGTTTAAATCAATACGACCAGTTACAGCCAGAGCAAAAATGAATCTAGTTGGCATACATTGAACTCTACACGGATGGAGACAATGACTATTTCTACAAACCAGACTGGGAAACTATTTTTTCAGGTCATGTGTTTTCAGTCTGTGAGAAAAATAATGTCCCCACCGCAAAGAGCAAGCAGCCCAAATATGACTGGCCTTACAACGACCGCCCCCATCACACTCACACCCACGCATGCACCCAAGCGAACACACACATCCTGGGGTTCTTACCTGGAAGATTCTTTTCTCCCCTTTGTTCTTGATGTACTCTTTAGGGAGGAACTCTTTCAAACTACAGAAAATAAATAAGAAATAAATGTAAACACACTTTATTCAAGAAGACAGCAAAATCACTAAGGCAGGCAATATAATCCAGTAGTTCTGACTCAAGTTGGGATTCAAGTGATACTACATCAAAAATGTACTCTATGTATGCACACAGTGCTGTAAACCACTTTTGCTAAAAGGCAAATACATCTTTGTTATATATTGAAAATATTTKAGTCATTCATGTTAAAGTATATACATAGCATTATGCCATAAACAGTGCTCACTCTAGGAAGCCTGGTTTGTGCTTGGTCTCGTTGTGGTCACCAAACTGGATCTGACACTGGTATCCGGCAAAGTCGCAGGCTTTCTCGAAGGAGACGGGATGGGAGCCGTTCAAAATGTCATCACGGGCCTGCACAGGGAGAGGAACATCCCAATGACATTTTCCACAAAGACATTCATTAAGGAAGATCCCAAAACAGAGCCAGAAGTAATCCCAGATCAGGAAAATAGATAAAACAGAGAATCCTCTGCTGTTTTGCATATTTCCTTAGGCTGGTCCAAGTGACCACTCTAGGGAACTCCTGCCATCAATGGTCTTAACTCTGTGGTGGGGCACAAACAGATCTGGGACCAGGCTTATACTTCCCTGAAAAACATCCAAGGAAAATATCATCAAATATCATCTTTCTGAGACTATCTAATGCCTTTCTAGCATCAAAATGAATGACGAGAAAATGTACCCATAAATTAACTTTAATGTTGGTCCAAATGTTTCATTGTTTTCATATTACCAGGAGCATGAACTACTGGGAACATTTTGTGATGTACTCTGGCAAAAACCGGTAGAGGCAGGCAGGCAGGCAGGCAGGCAGGCAGGCAGGCAGGCAGGCAGGCAGGCAGGCAGGCAGGCAGGCAGGCCACATGGACAGTGCTTGCATTGGCCTGGGCCCCCGTGTCCAGCTGTGTTTCAACAGGGAAAGGAGAGCTCCAAGAACTACTGTCTTTGGCAGGAACACAAAGACTAGAAGTCTTAAGAAAGACTAAGATGAAGCTTCTGTGAGTGGAAGACCGCAAAAAGTCTCAAAGACAAAAGGTTCACTCCTTCACTGTGTGTGTCTATATGAGACAATCACACACTGAACAACATTTTCTCCTCAAACTTTGGGAGGTGATCTTGGGAGAAGACATCCTACCACCACTATGACATCTGCCACCTCAGGACATAAAACATGGCTGACACGTCAACAGGCACCTTGAGCCTGCTGGCCTCCAGCTGTGACTCTCAGCTGTTCTTCCTGACACTGTGCATTCTCACACCAATGGAAATGGATGTTGGTACAGTAACTAAGGGCATGAATAGGAACTTATAAATGCAAAGCGTTTCTCACATACTGTATCTTCCATTGACATCAAAGCATGAGTGAAGTGGAAGGTTTGAGGTAAATACATTAATCTCAGGTTAGGTCATCTCGCGTTAGGTCATCTCGCGTTAGGTCATCTCGCGTTAGGTCATCTCGCGTTAGGTCATCTCGCGTTAGGTCATCTCGCGTTTAGGTATCTCGCGTTAGGTCATCTCGCGTTAGGTCATCTCGCGTTAGGTCATCCTCACGTTAGGTCATCTCACGTTAGGTCATCTCGCGTTAGGTCATCTCGCGTTAGGTCATCTCGCGTTAGGTCATCTCGCGTTAGGTCATCTCACGTTAGGTGTTGGAATGTGATCAATCATTAACAGCGACAGGTCTACATGAACCCCTACAAGGAGAACCTTGTTCCCAAAACACTGAAACCCCAAACCGCATTCCTGCCTTGGGTTTCTTTCCAAACTCCAGGCAGGATTTGACCAACAGAGGTCATTCTGGGGTTGTGTCTAAAATAACTCCTGATTATTTCTATACAGTGCACTACCTTTGAAGAGTACTACTTTTCATTTTGGACGCAGCCTGGGTATCGGTCAGTACCTGGACGTAGAGCAGGTTGAGCTGGACCGGGTCTCGTGAGTCCACGTTCTGGTCTGAGTAGAAGAACTTCCTCCTGAGGAGCAGCATCTCGGTCTCCTCCACACCCTGCTCCCTCAGCGTCCGCCCATGGTCCAGCCAGTTCACTGACAATCACAATCAATACAACTCAATGGGAATCAATACAACTCCTTGGGAATCAAACTCGTTTAGGAATTCAATACAAACTCCTTGGGAATCTAATTACAATTTAATTTGGGATCAATTACAAACTTTAATGGGACATTATTCAATTACATACTCCCTTGGATTCCCAATACAACTTAATAGGGAATCAATACAATTTAATGGATATCAATAAACTCAATGTCAGTTCAGTACAACTCAAGTGGGAATATAGTTTATCTATGCAATCATGGCTCCAATATAAATATGCAGTATACCAAAATAAAGTTTAACAAACTTTTATGCAAATTAAATGCTAATATTGAGAAAACAACCTTGATGCCAGTCAATCAAGCCACACAAAATACCTAATTGTCACTCGGTGTCCTAATTAGACAGCTTCAAAATTGGAAAGACAAAAAGCAAGCTACATCAATAGAGACTACTGGTGGTCACTCAAAATGTTCGCAGTGTGAAATGCATTTTTACATGACAAACTGGCACGCATATTTGTTTTTGAAATTATGACAAGAGAACTTCATGGACACCTTGCGTGTGTGTGTCTGTGTGCATGTCTTCGTCTCGGTGCATGGCGCGTGTGAGTGCGTCTGTTGTCTGTGCGTCACGTGTCTGTGCGGTACGTGCGGTCTTGTGGTTACGTGCGTGCGTTGGTTCTGTCGCGTGCGTGCGTCTGTGGCGTACGTGCGTTGTGCGTGCGTGTCTTGTGCGTGCAGTGCGTGTCTGTGCGTACGTGCGTATGTGCGTGTCTGTGGCCTATTGTGGTGTCTGTGCTGATATGTCCTGACGTGCGTGGTCTGTTGGCCTCGTTGATGTGTCTGTGTGTCGTGTGTCTGTGCGTGTCGTGCGGTCTGTGCGTTCCGTGCGTTCTGTGACGTTCGTGTCTGTTGCGTTCGTGCCGTCTGTGCGTGCGTGCGTCTGTGCGCAGTGCGTGCGTCTGTCGCGTTAGCTGTGCGGTCTAGTTGCGTTGCTGTCTTTCGTATGTCATAAGCGTGTCTGTGCCATTGTGCGTGTCTCGTGCCTATATGTGCCTACGTGTGTGTCTGTGCGTACGTGCGTGTCTGTGCCTACGTGCGTGTCTGTGCCTACGTGCGTGTCTGTGTCTGCGTCTGTGTCTGTACGTGCGTCTGTGTCTGTACGTGCGTCTGTGTCTTTGTGTCTGTGTCTGTGTGTCTTTGTGTCTGTGTCTTACACTCGTCGTCTGTGTGGAGTTTCTGCTTAAGTTTCTCCATCTTCTTGTCGTCTCTCATCAGAGTCTTGTCCCGTCTTGTCAGAGTCCCCGTCATCTCCTCCTTCTTCTCCTCAACCACGTCGTGCACCAACGAGTACTCGTCATAGTTTGTGATACCTGCCAAAAGAGTGTTGAAAGAAAAATTTACTTTTTGGCTCATATTGTCTTTCCTATACATTCATTGGAGGAGAAAGTCAGAAGAGAGGGGCCTTGGATCTTCAGTGATTGGGGACATTGCCCTGTTTAAGGTATAGTCTATCGAATGGGACGTTAAAAAAAGGATGTCCTGACTCTCTGTGGGTACTAAAGATCCCATGGCACTTATCGTWAGAGTAGTGGTGTTAACCCCGGTGTCCTGGCTAAATGTCTAATCTGGCCCTCATACCATCATGGACACCAAATCATCCCCAGCTTCCAATTGACTCATTCACCTCCCTTCATCTCCCCGGTTACTATTCTCCAGGTCGTTGCTGTAAATGAGAATGTGTTCTCAGTCAATTTACCCTGTAAAATAAGGATTAAATATAAAATAAAATTATCCTCCAATTTGTTTTGAGGAGGTGGCAAGGAGAGAGGATGTGAGGAATCAAGGAGAGAGGATGTGAGGAATCAAGGAGAGAGGATGTGAGGAATCAAGGAGAGAGGATGTGAGGAATCAAGGAAAGAGCCTTTGTTTTAGCTGGAAATCTGACTAGTTGAAAAAGTGGCCAATCATCAAGCAGTAACATTAGACTTCTATGAGTTGACCCTTTACTCATAACGCCTCGATAATACTACCATTATAATGACATAACAGATAAGTTATGAACTGTTAATGCATGCTAACGTCAACTGACTTTTCAGCCCAATTCACCAATTACCGCTAGCCAACTAACTTACGTTACATTTTGTGCCATGACTTATAATGAACGTGCCCATCTCTAATTCATTAAACTGACCTATCCTGGCACAGATGGTCATAAGCATGTCGCTGACGATCTTGGAGTCGTCCACCATGACGGTTTTCACCGTCCCGTCCAGCATGCGGATCTTCAAGGGCCTCTGCTTCTTCTTGTACTCCAGAGTGTCCTGATAAAACCACCCAGTGAGAACAATATTGTTTAAAATACATATTTTCTTTAAGTGTTTCGCTCAGAGGGCACATTCATATTTATTAGACGTCATGTGTTAATTATAAACCACATTCACAATCATTAGACAATACTTCAGATAGCTAGCTAGCTACATCCCTCGTAGAACTGTTAGCATCATAATAAAACATTATAATATTACATTTAGCAGACGCTTCTATCCAAAGCAACCTACAGTCATACATGTATGAATTGTTCACGCTTGGCTGGTTTTGGGAATCGAACCCACTGTTATGGCGTTGCAAGTGCCATGCTCTACCAACTGAGAACAACCATGTGGATATTATCATTAATATCATCGTACCAATGTTCAGACTGACAGACAGTATGTCCCAACTTATCTTAAAAAAAGATTGGAGAATTTTTGTGATTGATATGCATTGTAGTGTCTAATACGGTACGTTCGGAYAAGTTTAGGTTTCAGGCTTTCAAACCCAGTCGTCACTGGTGCAGCTTTTACCACCGAGTCTACAACARATAGGTAACAGAAAAGAAAGACGATTTTTATCGCTGACAACAGTTGTTGGCTACGTCTCCGTAAGATGTTGTGGAAGATACTGCCGATATTTCTCAAAAGATCCCTATAGCTCTTTCCTGACCACCTCAACTTCATGAGCACAGATCTAAAAAGCACTTGAACAGGGAGACCAACTGACTCACTCACCCCATTCCTCAGCATGTAGTAGTCCAGGGCCTTGCCTGCCTCCAGCCAGATGCCTTTCTTGGGGTCCTCATCGGACAGGAACAGACCATAGTCATTGGCTGGAAGAGAAATTAGAGAAAGGGTATTAGAGATTGAGGAGGCGGCTTGAGAGGGATTTGAGGAGGGGGTTTGGGAGGGATTTTCTGGTTGTGTGTGTGTGTGTGTGTGTGTAAGTGATACGATCTGAAGGCGTTTCTTTCCCTGGATTGAGTGAGTCAAAGGGTCTCATCCTGGATTAGTTGACGTAATTCCAACATATAGAACAAATACTGTGTGGATTAAAAGCGTTCTTATCGGTGCATTAAGTCAGCTGGAAACAAACTAGAAGGTAACACGTCAACAAGTGACAGGAAACCACACGGAAATCAGCTGGACTGTTTCTACTGGATTTAGTGCGGAACTCGGTTTAGTTTTTTAAACAACTAATTGACCAACGTTGGTTCAATTATCTGAATTACATTTTRTTYRTTTTTTTCTTCTGTGAACTCAATGCGCAGTTTCTCCAGAGCTAGAGAGGGCAGTTGCTGCGCGAGGTAAATACATGATCTATATACAGTGCATTTGGAAAGTATTCAGGCGCCCTGACTTTTTCCACATTTTGTTACGTTAAAGCCTTATTCTAAAACTGATTCAATCTTTTGTTCCCCTCATCAATCTACACACAATACCCCATAATGACAAAGTGAAAAAAGTTTTTTAGAAATGTACATATATATATATAAAAAAATGAAATACCTCATTTACATTACTATTCAGATCCTTTGCTATGAGACTCAAAAATGAGCTCAGGTGCATCCTGTTTCCATTGATCATCCTTTTGAAGTTTCTACAACTTGGAGTCCACCTGTGGTAAATTCAATTGATTGGACATGATTTDGAAAGGCACACACTTGTCTATATAAGGTCCCACAGTTGACAGTGCATGTCAGAGCAAAAACCAAGCCATGAGGTCGAAGGAATTGTCTGTAGAGCTCAGAGACAGGATTGTGTCGAGGCACAGATCTGGGGAAGGGTACCAAAAACCTGTTTTTGCTTTGTCATTATGGGGTATTGTGTGTAGAWTGATGAGGGGAAAAAACTATTTAATACATTTTGGAATAAGGCTGTTAAGTAACAAAATGTGGAAAAAGTCGAGGGGTCTGAATACTTTCAGAATGCACTGTATGTATTTATGTAAATACATGATCTAAGTGATTGATAGTTGGTATTCAGCAGTCAACAACTGAAATATTTTAATAAAGTAAAGTGAATAAATGTTGGTTAATAAGTGAAAATCAGTAATGAACAGTCACTACCATCATGGTACTTTTATTCATTGTTTTATTCTGTGTTGTTACAGCACATAATGCATAGTGCATTTCATTTTTTTAATTGATTAATTATGGAAACCAAAAACAGTGATTTGTTTTTTAAAAATCGAACCAAAACCGAACCAACCTCAAAAAGGAAAAATTACTCAGCACTAGCTGGATTACATCCAAGTTTCAAAACGGTACTTCCTGTCCTCTAGGGCCTGAAAGATGCCTAGCTAGCACAGCTCGCCAGAGCTAAAGGAATCTGGCCATTTAAGACACTGAACATTCCATATTAGCTGTTGATGTTGGCCAAGACACGTCTCTCCCTCTTTTTTTCTCTCTCTCCCTCTCGCGCTCTCTCAAAGTGGAAAATTACTCACAGGTTGAGACAGGGAAGCTGTCCACTGCAGTCAGAGAGAATCACTTACGTAACAGCACACAGCTTCGTACGTAACCCCTAACCGAGGCACATTGGAAAGCAGAGAAGGAGAGGTTCCTTTCAATAAGGTACGCAGCTGTCTTTGTTACACTCAATTTGAGACATTTCTGGGCTTCCTGAAGATATTTTTTTCTCACTCCAGTATTTTTTCACTGAACCAATAGGTATTTTTTGGCCTGAAACTGATGTCAACAAAGAAGTCTAAAAACAGACAGTGATCATATTTTTGAATTCCAACCAGTCTGCATCATTGAGCTGTTATGGCAATAAAATTATGAGATGGGGATTAAGGAATTTTGAAAGAGGAAGGGGGAATTTTGGAGAAGAATGAGGGGAATCTTGAAATAGTGGGAGGGGGAATATTGGAGAAGAATGAGGGACTCTTGGAGAAGAATGACAAAATCTTGGAACATTAAAGACGCAAAAGGGAGAATTCTCCAGTCTCCAGAGCCTTGGATCACTGAAATATCCTCCTTCTCATATCAGCACTGCATCTGCTCAGCCGTCATACATGGAAACATTAACATGGAAAGGTTGAGCAGGCCATAATGACACTCAGTAAAAGTCTTCAACCCTTCAAGACCTCAGAGAAATCAACTTCATGGCAAGTATTCAATTAGAAGACGACGAAGGGCTGGAATGGACACAGACATGTTAGTATGAGGAAAGATGGGCGTGGAGGCATGAAATCGTTTGCTTTCACAACGTTTGCTGCAATTGCTTAGTTGCATCCCAAATGACACGATTCCGTATGTAGTGCACTACTTTTGACCAGAGCTCATAGGGCTCCCATAGGACTCTAGTCAAATGTWGTGCACTACATAGGGAATAGGGTGTAATTTAGAATGAGTCCCATTTGGATTACTGCAGAGTTTTAAAAGATGGGGGAAGAAATCGACACAGTTACATGTCGGAATATTATTTTTGACGATATATCGTATCGCTTTTGGCAATATTGCAATATTATTTTTGCACTCGTTTTCTGTACCTGCATCAAAATTCCAGTATTTTTCCTTTACAGTTTGTTCTCCATCTTCTTTTTAATAGGGTAAACTATTTCCATGACTGATGAAAATTGGTTTTCTCATGGCTCTCTCGTCTCGTCTCTCTGACATACAGTTGAAGTCGGAAGTTTTCATACACTTAGGTTGGAGTCATTAAAACTTGTTTTTCAACTCCTACTCCCACAAAGTGGAATTTTTTCCACACAATTGTTTACAAGACATGATTATTTCACTTAGTATTACTTTTTAATCACCAATTCCAGTGGGTCAGAAGTTAAACATACACTAAGTTGACGGTTTTGCCTTTAAATCAGCCTGGAAATTCATGAAAACTATTGGTCATGGTCTTTAGAAGCTTAACTGATTGGCTAATTGCATCATCTCGGAGATGATTTGCAGTGTAGCCTGTGGATGCATTTCAAGGCCGACCTTCCAAAACTCAGTGCCTCTTTGCTATTAAATCATGAGAAAAAATCACAAGAAATTAGCCAAGACCTCAGAAAAAAAAAATTGCAGACTCCACAAGTCTGGTTCATCCTTGGAGCAATTCCAAACGCCTGAAGGTACCCACACGTTCATCTGTACAAACATAGTACGCAAGTATAAACACAATTGGATCCCGCAGCCTGTCATACCGCTCAGGAAGGAGACGTGTTCTGTCTCCTAGATGAACGGACTTTGGTGCGAAAAGTGCAAATTCAATCCCAGAACAACAGCCTTGTGAAGATGGTGAGGGAAACAGGTACAAAAGTATCTATATCCACAGTAAAACGCAGACCTAAATCGACATTAATCTTAAAGGCCGCTCAGCAAGAAAGAAGCCACTGCTCCAAAACCGCCATAAAAAAGCCAGACTACGGTTTGCAACTGCACATGGGGACAAAGATCGTACTTTTTGAGAAAGGTCCTCTGGTCTGATGAAACAAAAATAGAACTGTTAGGCCATAATGACCATCGTTATGTTGAAGGAAAAAAGGGGAGGCTTGCAAGCCGAAGAACGACTATCCCAACCTTGAAGCACGGTGGTGGCAGCCATCATGTGGGCGTGCTGTTGTCAGAAGGACTGTGCACTTCATAAAATAGATGGCATCATGAGGTAGAAAAGTTCTGTGGATATATTGAAAGAAACATCTCAAGACATTTCAGTCAGAGTTAAAGCTTGTCGCAAATGTCTTGCAAATGGGAACAATGACCCCAAGCATACTTCCAAAGTATGTGGCAAAAATGCTTAAGACAAACAAAGTCAAGTTATTGGAATGGCCATCACCAAGCCTGACCTCAATCCTATAGAAAATGTGTGGGCAAACTGAAAAAGCGTGTGCGAGCAAGTAGGCCTACAAACCTGACTCGGTTACACCAGCTCTGTCAGAGAATGGCCAAAATTACCCAACTTATGTGGAAGCTTGTGGAAGGCTACCCAAACATTTGACCCAAGTTAACAATTTAAGGCAATGCTACCAAATACTAATTGAGTGTATGTAAACTTCTGACCCCTGTGAATGCTGAGAAAGAAGTAAAATATTAATAAATCTCTTTCTCTACATTATTTCTGACATGTCACATTCTTAAATAAAGTGGTTGATCCTAACTGACCTAAACAGGAGGAATTCTTACTAGATTAAATTTCGAGAATTGTGAAAACTGAGATTACATTTACTTTGGCTAAGGTTATTTAAACTCCGACTTTCAACTGTATGTCGAGCAATCATGTTTGGTTTAAAAAAAAAATAAAGCAATTGTTGGTTACGTCGTAATCGCAAAGAAATATAATCCTAGCATCAAAAACGCAATCAGTATACTCATAAGAAGTCGCAAAACATTCGTACATGGTGAGGTTCCTGAGCAATTGCCTTGCCCTACAAGAGAACTTATCATCTCTTTGGAATTTCTTTGTCATATTGGGTGTTATATAAGACAGGCTGCTCAAGACTCGTAATAGATAGTTCCCCTGTCGTATTGGTTTAGTGAGAAGTGCTGCATTATCGAAAAAGTCTTTGGCTGTGCTACAGCAGTTGCTTGTTTCTGGATCCCTTCTGCATAACATCATTCCTATCTATCCCTGTGTGTCAAATGAGTGATTTGAAAACAAGAGGCTCAGTTGTCAACATCACCAGAAGCTGCACTGGATGATAAAACTGAATAGCTTAAACAGCTACGCATTGGTTATACACTATTGGCCCATTTCAAACTGTGCGCCTTACTCCTGACTCATTTGCGATTTGACAGTGACGATAATGTTTTAGGACAAGTGTGAAATATTCCTGGATTTTAATTAAACTATCAATTAATTCAGGTCCACATAATGGGCCTGTAATCACAGTTTAATTGATATAATTAAACAAAATATTAGATCTTTCTTCATAGACAAAATGATTCTTGGTGACTCATGAAGATTTATTGACCTTTAAAACAGACAACAAATTGAAGGTGTGGTGTAGGCATAGACATGACTAAAATCAGGCGCGTGTGTCCGGTGGTGTGTGTGTTATGATCAAACTATATGTGTTTAAGAGTGGTGATCGGCTGTATGTGTTTGTGTCGAGTTCTGTGTTTTGTGTGTGTGTGTGTGTGTGTACTCACGCTGGCCTAGCTGTGCTCGGGACTCTTTCCCTGATCATTCGACAGGCGTGTTACACCATGGTGGAGGGCTCAAACTGCGATGTCTTCACCACTTCCCCCGCCAATCTTCAGTGACAGGGCCACCATGACTGCCGCTTTCCTGTTTCCACCGCCGTTACACCCTGCAAGGACAGCAGGGACACTACACAGGACAGGGGGTTAAGGTTAAAAGACAAACACCATACATGAAGCAGTACATCATTATGTTCATAACTTTTGGAAAACAAAAGACTGAGAGCTCTCCATTCACCCCACTAACCATTCACTCCTGGTTAATCTAGTGAGCTTCCATTTCACCACTAACCATCCTCCTGTTAATAGTGAGCTCTCATTACCACAACCATCCTCCTGTAACTAGTGAGTCTCATTCACCCACTAACCATCCTCCTGTTAACTAGTGAGCTCTCATTTCACCACTAACATCTCCTGTTAACTAGTGAGCTCTCATTTTCCCCACTAACCATCCTCCTGTTAACTAGTGAGCTCTTCATTTCACCACTAACCATCTCCTGTTAACTAGTGAGCTCTCATTTCACCACTAAACCATCCTCCTCTTAACCAGTGAGCTCTCATTTCACACAACCATCCTCCTGTTAACTAGTGAGCTCTCATTTCACCACTAACCATCCTCCTGTTACTAGTGAGCTCTCATTCCCACTACATCCTCCTCTTACCAGAGCTCTCATTTCACACTAAACATCTCCTGTTAACTAGTGAGCCTCATCTTCACCACTAACCATCCTCCTCTTAACCAGTGAGCTCTCATTTCACCACTAACCAATCCTCCTGTTAACTAGTGAGCTCTCATTTCACACTAACCATCCTCCTCTTAACCAGTGAGCTCTCATTTCACCACCTAACCATCCTCCTGTTAACTATGGAGCTCTCATTTCACCACTAACCATCCTCCTCTTAACAGTGAGCTCTCATTTCACCACTAACCATCCTCCTGTTAACTAGTGAGCTCTCATTTCAACACTAACCATCCTCCTGTTAACTAGTGAGCTCTCATTTCACCACTAACCATCCTCCTGTTAACTAGTGAGCTCTCCATTTCACCACTAACCATCCTCCTCTTAACAGTGAGCTCTCATTTCACCACTAACCATCCTCCTGTTTAATAGTGGAGCTCTCATTTCACACTAACCATCCTCCTGTTAACTAGTGAGCTCTCATTTCACACTAACCATCCTCCTTCTTAACTAGGTGAGCTCTTCATTTCACCACTAACCATCATCTGTTCAACTAGGAAGAGAGTAGGAGACTGGTGTTTCACTATTAACCCTCCTCCTGTTCACTAGGAAGAGAGTGGGAGACTGTGGTGTTTCACTAATAACCCTCCTTCCGGTATGTAGTTCCTCCTCTCTGTGGGGACTTTACACAAGTTGCAGTTTCAGTCTAAAAGGGGCCTTAGAGAAAAGAAGTACTGTCTCAGGGACAGATAACAGTACATGGAAATATCTAGTGAACACTGAATGTGGAACCTCTGAAAATAGCATCAACAGAACATTTGTGGCTTGACTGATTATTACGTCAATTGAGGAATCAAAAGCAGTTACCATACTAAATGAAAGAAGACATTTAATATCAATAGGGAAAAACAACCTCATTTGCTGTGAAAAATATCCCTCAAAATCAATCTCAGAATTTAGGGGAAAGGTGTTGAAAGTTTAAGTTCCGAGGGTAAATCTATTTGGGTTGCCTAGCAATGTGCAGTGATGTGAGGGCGCCTGTAGCTAAAAGAGGGATTTCAAATCAGCCTTTCCTAATACACAGGGAGGAGGAGTACGTGACCAGACTTCTCCTGTCCTATTCACACCATCACTAGTATCACTTCTCTACACCACATTACAATCAGCTCAACAGCAACGTCCTCCTCTAGACAGAGGAGAGAACAAACACAAACATACTGAAAAAGAGCAACACAATGTGGTGGTCTCTGAAAGAGGTGCCAGTTTAGGTACATCTGTCCCAGTGGACAGAAATAACCAGCAGAAGACAGGTAATACAATTCACACTTAATGGTTGGTCAGTGGGAAGAAATAACCAGCAAGAGAATATAGAATTGGTTAAAATGTATTTGATTCTAATAATCATGCAGACAACATTACCAGCGACACACAATGTGGAATGAAAGCACTTATTTTAAACTTAATATAATACATGCCGATAAAGAATAAGTGTTAGCTGATAAAGTATAAAACGATGTTCACATCTATACGCGTTTACATAATGCAAACAAGTTTGGAGAAGAAAGTAAAAGTGCAATATCAGACACTAGCACACAATACAGCTACAAAAAAGCTAAGTTTAAGTCATCTACTCGCACTCACCAAGAACTCGAAGACAACATATAGGAAACAGACATGCGCTCGTAATCATCTTTAAATGAAGCAAAGCTTCAATATTCCAAGGTAAGAGGTTTAAGGTCGATTTCAGTTCAATATCAGTATTTATAGGTTGTAGCTACTGTTGTCGGTCTGGTAGCCATTTGTATGTCATATACGTTTGACTATTGGATGTTCTTATGGCACTTACCATGGGCACACACACACACCACACACACACACACAACTCAACACGACACAACACAAACACACAATCACACTCACACACATACACACAAACAACACACACAACACACACACAAAACACACAACATCCCACCACACACACACACACACACACACACACACACAACACACACAACACACACACACACACACAAACACACACCAACACAGTCACACACACACACCAACACAAGCACACCAACACCTACCACACAACACACCACACCACACACACACACAGCACACACACACAACACAACACCACACACGCAAAACCACACACCACACACACACACCAGCACCACACACAACACACACACACACCACACACACACACACACACACACACACACACACACCACACACACACACACACACACACACACAACACACACACACACAGTAGTGTTATGGTCAAAGGACAACAGTTCAGAGATCATGTTGAATTGAAGG
>NC_036842.1:37374736-37386872 GCF_002910315.2 Salvelinus sp. IW2-2015 | reverse complement strand
GGTCCAGATGTGAGTTGAGGTAGACAGGAGTTTCTAGAAGTTGTCTCCAACATGACATCTTGGGAGACAACTAAAGAGTTCAGGGGCACACTGGGGTCTCCAACACCAGGCTAGGCCACCGATTGACCGGGACAACTCTATTCCCTGGTAACCTGGTCCCTAGAGGCATCCCTTCCCGGCCAGTCTGAGGCCACCCCTCAGAGCCTGCTTCCTCTCTAGGTTTCTTCCTAGGTTCCTGCCTTCCTAGGGAGTTTTTCCTTAGCCACCATGCTTCTACATCTGCATTGCTTGCTGTTTGGGGTTTTAGGCTGGGTTTCTGTATAGCACTTTGTGACATTGCCTGATGTAAAAAGGGCTTTATAAATACATTTGATTGATTGATTTGATTGAAACAGTTCAGAAGAGYTCATGCATATATTATGACAACATTTTGTGATGTTTTWGGTCTTCGGTGAGGGTTTATCAGCTGTTCAGGAACACAACATTGTTCCTAGAGGCAAGCCGAAGTTCCGAGCCGAAAGTCTATACCCCTTCGTCGGTGATTGGTTAACAGTAGAGATTCTTCAATAAAGTCTTTGTTGTCATTCAACAAGAGACGACTCGTTTTCATGCACATTTTTTTCATTGAAAAATACTACACCAAACATCTTAGTTAGATATAAAATTGCATGACTAAGATCTCCTTGGCAAAACCGTCAAGATGAATTACATATTTCTTAAGTTATCTTAGATTAATTCTGACTATTTTAAAGGGAGTGCATACTGGCTACAGCATCTCAGAATGGACAAACAGTACTATTGCCGCAGGACAATAGACTCTGCCTGAGGTCGGGGGTTGGTAGCCTACCTCAGCTGTAAAACGTCACAAAGTTTGCCTAGAAGGGCTCCGACACCAAWAGCGTCTGCTGGCCAAGAGTACCAAGCCCCTCTCAGCGTAATTTGAGAACCGAGTGCACACCAATTTTACATGTAGAATCGTGTGAAAAATGTTGGCAGTCACACATCTTACAGTGGGTGGTCCCTAAAACAGGGCACTGAATGATCGGCAGACGAATGCAACATCCATATTCGGTGCGATGTGTGCAAGCCATTAGTCCCAGGGCCAGAGAGAGGGTTCGAGAAAGGCCTCGGAGTTGTACTCATGGGCCACTGTAAGGGTTTTCTTCACAGACAGACAAAGACAGACAGAGAAATAGAGACAGCTACAGACACAGAGACAGACAGAGACACAGATATTTAAATGGGCACAGAGACAGAGACAGACAGCGACACAGACAGACATACTTCGCATCAGCATCTGTCTCGCATTTGACCAGTTAATCAACTTACGAAGCATTTCAGAGAACACCTCAGCTGAACAATTATATAAAAATAAGTCTGTAGCAAGAGTGATTTGACCCTCGGCCTAGACTCTGGACTGAGCTCGAGCCACTTATTTATAACCGGTCAGTGATGACAGCACAGATACGAACAGTAGCTAGTGTCACAGTCACGGCACCAACAGAAAGAGAAACAGCACGTAGGTCATAATATGTTGACTGTTGGCGTGGKTGAGGAGCAACCATTTTAACAATGACTGTCCGACTGTCAGGGGCGGCAGATAGCCTAGTGGTTAGGAGCGTTGGGCCAGTAATCGAACKGTTGCTGTTTCGAATCTTTGAGCCAACTAAGTGAAAAATCTGTCGATGTGCCCTTGAGCAAAGCACACAACCCTAATTGCTCTTGTTAGTGGCTCTGGATAAGAGCATYTGCTAAATGACTAAAATGTMAAATGTAATGAGCCAATAGCAAYACACATCATGAGTTAAATCACATGAAATGGGCCTATCAAAAGTAGTGAACTACAAAGGRACTATGGTGACGTTTGGGACTCAGGCCAAAGTTATTCATGAAAACTCATGTCGTTAGATAGATCAATACTCATGTCCRTGTTCAAATCGTGTGATAAGAATGTCAAGTCCCAGTAGGTTAACATATTGGTAATCAAAATATGATTAATGTGACTGACGATATTCGGCTCTGGCAGAATGCGGAGAATGTTGAACTGAACATCAAGATCCAATTAATGTTCTTACACAGGCACAAAGCTGGAAGCAATTCACACCTCACACTCCCATCCCCCAACCACAGCCCCCACTGTGAGCTGAGGCGAATTCCACTTAGTTTTATCAAAATGGTATCYAAACTGTGAAGATTGAGGTTATCCTCTGAGTAAGTGCTTTAAATCCCTAAAAACACACACAGGTACCATTTTCACACTACTGAGCAGAGGCGGGCCGAACTGCACTGTAACCGTGATGGAAATGACGATGTCAAAAGAAGATATCCAAGCCAGCACAATACGGTTGGGGTCGGCACTATTGTGTGAATCTAGCAATGGTAGATACGGTATTAAATAGTAGAYACGGTATTATCGGGGGCAGCAGGTAGCCTAGTGGTTAGAGCATTGGGCCAGTAACCGAAAGGTTGCTAGATCGAATCCCCGAGCTGACAAGGTAAAAATCTGTCGTTCTTCCTTAACCCACTGTTCCTAGGCCGTCATTGTAAATAAGAATTTGTTCTTAACTGACTTGCCGAGTTAGATTAAGGTTAAATCAACATTTTTTWAAATCTAATCAGACCCCCATGAGCTCATTTGCCAGTCAGAAGCTCATTGCCTGTTGTGTTTTGTCCCCGGTCTCCCGGTGTGGTCCGTCTCGGTCTATTGGCACTGGCATGGCTGTGTGTGGTGGGGCGACAGACAGACTGGCTGGCAGCCTTCCAGGGGCTCAATACCCACTCTATATTGGAGGGTGGTTTACGGCAGGATTCTGACACCCGCTTCTCAGCTGCAGTGTTGAAGAGGCTCCTATGGGAAGATGCCTACTCATCAATGTCAAATTACTTGTTGTAGATAGACAGGACACTGAAGTGATAACTGCACTGAGTTCAGTTKATTTCTGAAGATCAAGAACTGTTAGAATCTACTAAATATATTTTGGATATATTGTGTATACACTATACATATGTACAGTGGGGAAAACAAGTATTTGATACACTGCGGATTTTGCAGGTTTTCCTACTTACAAAGCATGTAGAGGTCTGTAATTTCTTATCATAGGTACACTTCAACTGTGAGAGACGGACTCTAAAACAAAAATCCAGAAAATCACATTGTGTGATTTTTAAGTAATCCATTTGCATTTTATTGCATGACATAAGTATTTGATCACCTACCAACCAGTAAGAATTCCGGCTCTCACAGACCTGTTAGTTTTTCTTTAAGAAGCCCTCCTGTTCTCCACTCATTACCTGTATTAACTGCACCTGTTTGAACTCGTACAGTACCAGTCAAAAGTTTGGACACACCTACTCATTCAAGGGTTTTTCTTTATTTTTACTATTTTCTACATTGTGTAACAATAGTGAAGACATCAAAACTATGAAATAACACATATGGAACCATGTAGTAACCAAAAAAGTGTTAAACAAATCAAAATATGTTTTATATTTTTGAGATTCTTCAAAGTAGCCACCCTTTGCTTTGACAACAGCTTTGCACACTCTTGKCATTCTCTCAGTAGGTGTGCCCAGACTTTTGACTGGTACTGTATGTATGCATGTATGTATTCCCACACATCTTAGTTACAGACGTTAACTGCAAACATGGTTTTGTAACCTAGCTCCTGCAGCAGCATGCCCGATATCGAGCATTATGTTCCTTTAGGAATGCACCAATACCAAACCTCAGCACAATGGAGTCATAAACACAGCATCCATCAGATTCCAATAGCTAAACCCTTCAGATGGATCAATGAAAAACCTTATATATGTGGTCATTTACATTTTGGTGAGATGGTTTTGATGATCCCTGCTGGTGTCTCTGCTGCCTTACAATAGAACGCCTGCTGAAAGTTTGGGGTTACTACTTCGGTCAAACTGACTGGCTTTCAGTATCGTGATGAGTTCCCTGCACAACAGCCAAAAACACATTTACAGCATTAGGATTTGAATAGCATGGTCATTTCTTGAGTTGAGTTKTATGGGAAATCAGAGATTACGTTTCAAAATAGTGTGGTTCTCTATTTACTTTTTCATCGTGTCTAAAAGTGACTCAAGAAATTACCATTCTGCACAACCAATTGGGACTTTGGATTATAAGATGAGTAATGATATGAATATTCAAAGTCTTAATTAGAACGTCACTCTGGCCTTTGAGTGTGTGAGACGCTCAGACCGTTAACCCGTTGTATGAAACACAGAGGTTTATATAGCAGTGTTCAACTTTAATTAAATAGAGGTTACAAGATGTGTATGAAGTTAGGCTGTATTATTTAATTCCTACTCGAAGCAGTGATTTACACCAGTATAAATAAGTGACTGTGTCCAATACAATAAAGGACAAGCTGTCCCTCTGTGTGTGTGTTCTCTGGTTTTCAGTCAAAMTTCCTGAGAAGAATCAGTCTTTAAGAGTTGGCTGTAACCATGTTTTTACTGGACATACCAAATGCATCCCAGATTTACACGAGATATAAAAATGACATGAAATACCAGTAATTTAGCTGTTCCCCCCCTTAAACCTCTGTTTTGACAGCTCCACCGCAAAAATGCMCTGCATACTGAGCGATTGTATTTGCATTGTCAGTAGCACTTGTCATTCATTTTTTATTAMGGAGTGGAGCAGTCCCCCCTATTGGGTTGGATAGAGAGAGAGAGAAAAGACAAAAGAGGTGCTGCTGAAATAGCAGCAGGCCGGATTCGAACCCATGCTGCAGCGGTATGTGTGTTCCAGACTCCAGAGGCAGTTTATTTTGGTACAGACACCGAGAAAATCGAACTTCCGATAGGTATTTATAACAGTAGGAGGCCGTTCCTTCTCTTGCAAGCCTTCTCTTGCAAGAACAAAATACGTCCCTGCTGTGTACCGACGGAGTACCAACGAACCTGCTGTTTCTACTTGTAGAATCGCAATGCTTGTCAGTGGGCGAGAAATTGACTTTGAGCCAATTAGAGAGCACAAACCTCCAACAGAAGTGACAAGAAGAATAGGGCACTAAGTGCTAAGTAAGTACCTATTGGCACTCAGATTTTCAATACATCTGATCCTTTAGACCAGCCCAGGCCACCTCACTAGCTCTTCTACAGTCTAGTGGCAAGGTGCAACTGCTGGGTGAGATTCTGTAGGATATAGTTTATCTAATGCTATTGAGTTTGAGGGAGGCATTGAGGAAGGCAGCACTACTTTCAGTTCACATTTCTCGCTGGCATAGTACATGCCTGCTACAAGTAACCTAGATAGATAAAGTGCATGCACTGCAAGTTGTTCCTTAAACATGGTAGAAAKTTTGTTTGAGGCAAGCGATGTACCACACCATTATGATGGGAACTTTTAAGAGTTCACAAAGTTCAAAGACTAGCCCACACAACCAGCCTTTGTTAACCGATTAAGTTCAGAGAACATCTAAGAAGATTGGTCAAATATCTTCCATCAACGACATTTTTACAGGGAAAAAGTAGAATTAAGAGGGAGAGTGTCTTCACAGTTCCACATGCTAACCAAATCATCTGGAGCCATGTCCATTTGTAGACATTTACTACAGTGTCAGTCCTTCTCTCTGACTACTGTTTGGACAATGAACCATTTGGAAGAGGTGTAGCATGGAGGCAGAGACTAAGGCTAAGGACTTGGTAAAAAAAAATWGACTACATTCTGGCCCGGAAAAAATATAAAATTCTTGAGTCAGTGACCTCAACCCCACTCAAAGAATGTAGCTGTCCCTCTCATGAAAATCCATCACTGAAAATAGATGCACAAAAAGCCGCTTGAGAGCTGACAAGCGATGAGAATATAGCAGAGGACGCTCTGTGGTGATWTGTATTTCAGTTTCACTTCTCGTTTTTGTTTTGCATTGTCGTGCAGAATATTTTGAACGTGGTGGTCAAGGTAGGGCACAGACCCAGTTTAGAGGGGGACGTAAAACGTGATTTGTTAAATGTTATTATGATGGTTCAACGCATTAAATGCTTCATTTTCGGTCTGGTACAATCCCCAGTTCAAATAAAGCATAAAAATCTATTCCAAAAGTCTTGCTACAGTGTTTGCATTCTAGGTCAGGATTTTATATAAAAGGTTATTTAGCATAGAGCAGTAAATTTACTTGAAAGTGCCACCCGGAGTGCGTGACATTCACCTTTATTTAACCAGGTAGGCAAGTTGAGAACAAGTTCTCATTTACAACTGCGACCTGGCCAAGATAAAGCAAAGCAGTGTGACAGAAAACAACAACACAGAGTTACACATAAACAAATGTACACAAAAGAAAAGAAAAAAGCTTTATGGGCTTTATAGAAAAGACATGTATTTTAACTGTAAAAAAAAAAAAAAGACCTTTTAATGTGTCATGAACACAACCAGTCATGATCTTTYCATATTTTTTGTCAAACAAATCACTTCAAAAAGTAGGTTAAGTTACCTGAACCAAGTTCCTCTACTCCTAATCAAGTCCAGCTTCTGAACAGTGCACTTTGCACCAGCCTTTTGAATGATAAGGGACATGATCACAAACACCATCAGGGTTAACCAACATTGTCAATGTATTCAGGGACGACCTATCAGATCTCAGAATTTCCAATCAGATTTTAGAGAGGGCCGTGGCCACCCTGGGTCACGCCACTGTCGTCATGTCCTTCACACAGTGGGGGGATGTTTCCCTGATGCAGCATAAAGCTTCAAGAGATCAAAATGGGGGATACTTTCACAACATGACTGGCAACATTCAATTGTGTCACTTCACTGAATACATTCAAAGTTACCAAATCCCCTAAACATTTTTGGTATGCTTTCAGATTTTATGCCAAAGAAACTACTAAATCGTCAAAATCTTGTATTGCAATTTTCTAGGCCTTTGTTTAATTTTAACATTATATTTTGAATATGCTCCATTTAAAAAAAAACTTTTGAATGCTCTTCAGGGACAATAACATATTGAGATGTGATATTCTTCCTGCCTTTTTCAAACCGAAGGCTATTCAGGGAACATCAACTTATTTGTGTGGAGCTCTTTCACTCTACAGATGCTCTGAGATGAGGTCGTAGAGGTCAAGGAACAACCTTCAAATACAAAATGGCATTTTTACACAAAGGAGGAACTCAGTGGGCTAGAATCAAGATGCCTCTCCTTCAATTAAAGCTCCACGTTGGTATCTCTTTTCCTGGGTAAAATACAGTGGTGAAAGCAGAATTTGTTTTCCAGTGATGCACTTGTGGCCACTGATAGGAAGGTATAAACAATACACAAAGTCAGCTTCATAAGAACTTAAATACAGTTATGGCTTCGAGAAGTTAAGTCTTCACCTCACTATTGTTATTTTATTGTGTTACTAAATAAACTAAAGTCATAAAAAAAATTTTTTTTAAGTAAATATTTTCCTAACTCTATTTTCTTAAAATTGTTGGTTAAGGGCTTGTAAAGAAAGCATATCCAGCGCATGTGACAAATAAAATTTGATTTGAGCATTGGTAGAACAATTGCGTAACTGCACCTCATACGTTGATATTACAATTCACTTGACTGTCTTGCAACGTTTGAAGACAAACAAACTTGCACTTGTGCTCGCAGCCACACMGAGCTGTCAGTCAGAGCTGCACAACTCGGTGGTGTCAGAAAAACAACGTTTTTAAATCACCTGTAGCTGTAGCTTGTGGTCCTTTGTATCATGTCCCCTACAAGACAGACAGACCTGTTTCAGTCCTGTTCAGGAGAATATCTGGGTAAGACAAATGATTCCGTGACAAACACACAAACTGCACTTTCTTTCAAGACCTTGTGATAAGCCAACCYCATCAGTCAGCCATTGACACATTCGGAACAGGGTCAATCACGGTGTTGTTTAGACCCAACTTTAGGTGGGTCAGGTCAGGGTCAATCACAATGTTTTTTTTAGATCGACCTTCAGTTCGGTCAGGTCTGGTTTTACGTTGCCCCTCAGACTAAACAAAGGCTTAAAAACACAAAGCCACCATTGATTGTAAGGCCTGGTTTTGAAATATTGGTGGGCTTGGTCAAAGTCTGAGGTGACTACTACAGACTGTCTATCACTGAGAAGTTTCTGAGTCTGTTTGACAGTCTGTGGGTGGGAGATATCCCCCCATAGCACACAACCCACTTTCTGTCTAAATGGTGGATGCATTATTAAAAGAGTGAGTGACATACTAAGTGACAAACTCACTTGAAAAGTGAACAAAAAGATCAGCTCCTAAGTGAGACTTCAAAAAGGCACTCGACTTCTTCTTGTCTGGTAAGTTTAACAAATTAAATGTATATGTCCAATTTAAGCAGAGCAATGCTATGCGAGACTAATCAAAAATAGTTTAAATAGTTTGAAGAATGACATTATCCAAGCTAAAAGAGACCTACTAACCAGGATACCATTGTAAGTAGTGGTCTCTGGGTAAGGTATTCTCCACACAGCTGTTTGCTCCTCAGCTTGTTCAAATGGGCCCGACAGTGCCAATTATGCCTTCAGTCTTTTAGTCCAAACGACACACCAGTGAGCTCTTTGGGAAAAACAAGTTGTCACTAGACGGGATTGACATTCAACACTTCTAAATTGTGAGTGCACATCACCAACCGTGTGATAAGATACCCAGTTCTGAATCTGAGCCTCCTGTGTTGACAGAAGCCCCAGTCTTCCTTTAATTAAAAAGCTACAACTCAGCCTGGACAAATCAATGCACTCCCATCCAGATCCACTCTGGTACAGCCAATGACAAAGATCAATGGAATGAGTAATTGCATTAACTTGATGACAAACGATGCCGGGATGATATCACATCAACTCAATATTAGGAAGGTGTTCTTAATGTTTTATACACAGTGTAGAGTGGTAATTTATAGGATCTCTGTGCATGAGAGGAAAAAGTGTATTGATTTTCTTGCTGGCGTTGACAAATCAATTTCCAAAAGGGGATTAATAAAGTAATATCCATCCATGTAAAATGCTTCTTTACAACATGTGAGTAGAGCTGGTGGTAGATGACAGTAGAGCACAAGGTTACAGACAGTACCTGATAGAAACTGGTCTTAATGGGAGATGTCCTCCCAGTCGGTTATGGTGCTGTAGGGTTCTTTGCCCGGCTGCAGAGAAACAGAAAGGAGGAGTTTAGTGTAACCAAGATCAATCTTTTCATTAAACTGTAACGAATTATTGAGATTGCTGCTTAAATGACAATGTCAACAAGTCAAAATTAGATTGATATCCAACGGTGAATATGGAATCTTCTGTGCTAATTGTCGTTAACAATCTCTTAATTAATCTACTTTTTATCGTCTTAAAACTTTCCATACTTAAAATGGTTGTATGCTTTGTTTTCTTGAAAGACTGACCTGAGGTATAGATGCAAATACAAAACTGGCAAAAACACAAGACATTTATACAATACTGCTCCTGGAATACACTGGCTGCTTAGAAGTGACGTTCCTGTCGATAGCTTCTCAGAAACACTGTCATACAAAATGCCAAAGTGTGTCAGGGTCAGAGATGAGCGGTGACGGTTTGACAAACTGTGGTAACGTCCTAAATGGCGCCCCATTCCCTACAAAGTGCATTTMTTTTGACCAGAGCCCCATTGGTCCTGGTTAAATGTAGTGCACTCTATAGGGAATTGGGTTACATTTGGGATGGGCCATGTAACTTAAAACAGCCCTGTGATTGATAGTGGTGTTGAAACATGACTGGACACATCCATTATGAGTCATTTAAAAAGGCAATAGGCAGCGTGAACAACAGATAAAGTGTTTTCTCTAGGTGGTCACATTCATATTTGTCACATGAATTACAAATAATGAGAACGGGGTCATACACAGGGTTCACCAGATAAGAAAGCATTACAACACACACACACACACACACACACACACACACACACACACGACCATCCTTTATCTTTGGATCAACATACTGTAAAGCTGTGTGTACTTCCTTTCTCCACAGTTCATTTATTTACACTAGTATTTCAGGTTAATATATTGCTACTTAAATATCACATCTTTGGAATATTCAGATACACAGGGAATTACACTAATTCAGATATAAAAATGACAATGATTCATGAATATGCAGGTACTTTCATAACAACTATACTGCCCCCCCCCCCACTGCCTCACCCCCCCCCCCCCCCCCCCCCACTTGGAAAGTATTCAGACCCCTTGACTTCTTCCACATTTTGTTAAGTTACAGCCTTATTCTAAAATGGATTTAGTTGTTATTTTTCCCCCCTCAATCTACACACAATACCCCATAATGACAACGCGGTAAAATTTTTGCAAATGTATTAAAAAATAATCTTTGTTACATAAGTATTCAGACCCTCGAAATTGAGCTCAGGTGCATCTGTTTCCATTGAATTCTACAACTTGACTGGAGTCTACCTGCGGTACATTCAATTGATTGGACATGATTTGGAAAGACACACACCTGTCTATATAAGGTCACACAGTTCACAGTGCATGTCAGAGAAAAAACCAAGCCATGAGGTCGAAGGAATTGTCTGGGGAAGGGTACCAAAACATTTTTGTTTGGAACCACCAAGACTCTTTCCTAGAGCTGGCCGCCCGGCCAAAGTGAGCATTCGGGGGAGAAGGGCCTTGGTCAGGGAGGTGACCAAGAACCTGATGGTCACTCTGACAGCTCCAGAGTTCCTCTGTGGAGATTGGAGAACCTTCCAGAAGGACAAACATCTCTGCAGCATTCCACCAATCAGGCCTTTACRGTAGAGTGGCCAGACGGAAGCCTCTCCTCAGTAAAAGGCACATGACAGCCCGCTTGGAGTTTGCCAAAAGGAACTTAAAGACCCTCAGACCATGAGAAACAAGATYCTCTGTTCTGATGAAAMCAATATTGAACTCTTTGGCCTGAATGCCAAGCGTCACGTCTGGAGGAAACCTGGCATCATCYCTACGGTGAAGCATGGTGGTGGCARCTTCATGCTGTGGGGATGTTTTTCAGCGGCAGGGACTGGGAGACTGCTCCGTTCATCTTTGCCTCGGTCCTGACTAAAGTACAGTGAAATCCTTGATGAAAACCTGCTCCAGAACGCTCAAGACCTCAGACTGGGGCAAAAATGCACCTTCCGACAGGACAACGACCCTAAGCACACAGCCAAGACAACGCAGGAGTGGCTTTGGGACAAGCCTCAATGTCCTTGAGTGGCCCAGCCAGAGCCCGGACTTGAACCTGATCGAACATYTCTGGAGAGACCTGAAAACAGCTGTGCAGCAAAGCTGCCTGTCCAACCTGACAGAGCTTGAGAGKAGAAGAATGGGAGAAACTCCCCAAATACAGGTGTGCCGAGCTTATAGCGTCATACCCAATAAGACTCGAGGCTGTAGTCGCTGTAATTAACAAATGACTGAGTAAAGGGTCTGAATACTTATGGGAATGTAATCAGTTTTTTATTTGTAATAAATTTGCAAAMATTTCTTAAAGCCTGTTTTTGCTTTGTCATTATGGGGTATTGTGTGTAGATTGATGAGGGGGRAAAATATTTAATCAATTTTAAGGCTGTAATGTAACAAAATGTGGAAAAAGTCAGGGGGTCTGAATACTTTCCGAATGCACTGTACATGGGCTCCGATACAGGAATGATACATTTAGTTTGAAACGAGTYGGTGCTATTTTGTTTGTTTAGAGATATATACACATACATAAATACAGACATATATCTCTATTCCGGACTCTGACATTGCTCGTTCTGATATTTATTMATTTAAATTTTGGGGGAATTATTTGTTTTGTTTTGTATTGTTAGGTATTACTGCACCGTTGGAGCTAGAARCATAACCATTTYGCTGCACCTGCGATAACATCTGCAAAATATGTGTGTAAGCGACCAATAACATTTTATTAGAAAACTAGCAGTTTCAAGGCTCTTAGTCAACGTGATTTTGAAATAAAGAATGAAATGAACACTCAAAACTGCTCTATAAATACAGGTGGCCCCATAGAAAGAAAAGAATCGTCATCCGAGGTCTGACTCCTGATAATCCCCATTATGAGTAATCTGTTACAGTTGCTGTCTGAAGAGGCCTTAGAAGGCTATTGGAACACTGTGAGCCTTCTGCCGCTCCCTCTCTCTCTCTGGCCTGGCTGCAGCTCC
>NC_036842.1:37372377-37374728 GCF_002910315.2 Salvelinus sp. IW2-2015 | reverse complement strand
CTAGAGGGAGTGGCCTGGCTGCACTCCTCCTACTAGAGGGAGTGGCCGTGTGTGTTGCACGTCAGCAGTACCAGACCAGACAGACCGAGCCCCTCCCAGGGAATGAGACATGCATGGTACGCCCGCTGACTGTTCTGTTAACTCTTCTCTCTCCCTCTCTGTATTTCTCTCTTTCTTTAGTCTCGTTCTCTCTGATAAACACTAGTTTGAACTCCTTTCAAGGCCTGGAACTTTACTCAAACCACAAATATTTTTGTCATCATCACTCAACACAAGCCCCTGCTACAATAACACTGCAACCCACCATTCATTATTTTGGTTTGCTGCTATCATCTACCATAGATTAAATAACATCTCAATTGAAAAGTTGTCCGTCCCGGTCAATTTTTTGAGTCTAGGTGATTTGAGTGTCAGTCATGCCTGGGGTTCATTTCCAGGCAAGCTGCGACTCACCCGCTTTGGAATGCCACGGAGTTGTAGCTAGCTCCCTATTCACTACCTCAGAGCGTGATGTCATTTCCTGTTTCAAAAGCCCTCCAACGCCATAAAAGGGAATTTTAGCCATCTGTAGGCTCAGAGAGAGAGAGAGAGAGAGAGAGAGAGAGAGAGAGAGAGAGAGAGAGAGAGAGAGAGAGAGAGAGAGAGCGAGAGAGAGACTTTTCCCCAGCCGGGATCTCTGTATCCTGTGCAATTAAGAGTTAGCTAGTAGTAAAAGGAAGGAAGGGTTTGTTTTGCTTATGAGAAAGACGCAGAACTACTACACCAAAGCAAACAAAGAAGTTGTGTTTAGGCACAAGTTGTCACAAAGGAGACAGAAGTTATTTCTAATGATGGGCAAAATGTCAGACCTTCCATGTGTTTACTTTTACACTAGCCTAGGTGAGGACACATCCCTCAGAGAAAGTGCATGGTGATGTGTAAGATATTAGTCTTCTGATCATCTACAGAACATACTGTATAACATCATGTCTAGTAGTATCATTGACACCAAAGATCTAATAATTCACTCAGCTTATGCTACAGTTAGTTCAATATCTTTTACTTTTTATACATTGATTTATTTATTTTGAGTACAACTGAAGTCGGGTCCATAGTGGCTCAATATGTCTTACCCAGGCCTTCAGAGTTTTGGTGTCCTGTTGTAGGTCTGAGCCAGTTGCTGTATGAAGCAGCTAGCTGCAGCTAGCCCACTATTGACGGGAGTGGAACGCTTCCCCACCCTGTCTGAGAAAAGGAAGTCACCGGCCAGAGCTGCAATTACTGCAGCGTTTCCGCTGCCGAGTAACAAAGAGCCAGCTCGCAAACAATACAGTCACAGTGCATCGCTTTGACACTATTGGGCATATCAGAAAGTATTCATACCCCTTGACTTATTCTACATTTTGTTRTGTTACAGCATGAATTTAAAATGGATGAAATAGATTTTTGTTCTCACCCATCTACACACAAAATCCCATAATGACAGTGAAAACATGTTTTTAGAAATGTTTGCAAATKTATTGAAAATAAAATRCATAAATATCTAATTTAAATAAGTATTCACACCCCTGAGTCAATACCTTGTAGAAGCACCTTTGGCAGCGATTACAGCTGTGCGTCTTTCTGGGTAAGTCTCTAAGACCTTTCCACACCTGGGTTGTGTAAAATTTACTCATTGTTCTTCAAGCTTTGTCAAATTGGTTGTTGATCATTGCTAGACAACCATTTTCAGGTCTTGCCATAGATTTTCAAGTAGATTTAAGTTAAAATTGTAACTCGGCCACTCAGGAACATTCAGTGTCTTCTTGGTAAGSAACTGCAGTGTAGATTTGGCCTTGTGTTTTAGGTTATTGTCCTGTTGAAAGGTACATTTGTCTCCCAGTGTCTGCTGGAAAGCAGACTGAACCAGGTTCATCTCAAAAATGTTGCGTGTGCTTAGCTCCATTCCGTTCGTAATGTCCATCAACCCCTTACCATTATGGAAGTACAAAAGGATATTTGCATTTTGTACCGATTAAATGGGAAATAAGCTAGATAGATTTAAAGTTTATTACACTAGTAGGTGGAGCTAGCCTAAATACCAAGTACACAAAACAATGCAGTCTGCCTTTAAAAAACCTAAGAACAGATGAACTGGAGATATACTCGAAATATTTAATAATCATTATCAAAAGATCCGTTATATTACGGTTAATACTACACTGCTTGTAGAATTTTCTAGAACGTAAATGGTACCACTATTGAAGTTTAGTTGATAATCGTTTAGGGCATCTCCTTGGTTTCACGCAAACAATATACTTGCTGTTGGTCAAGATCACCCCCAGAGGTAAAAGATTTAGAGCCAATACTTTTCTCACTACTCGACTCTGCGA
>NC_036842.1:37317811-37371450 GCF_002910315.2 Salvelinus sp. IW2-2015 | reverse complement strand
TCTTTTGTTCCCGCTAAGGTGATAATATGGTTAGGTCCCTCTGTATGTTGATAATACTGGTGAGGTCCCTCCTGTGTATGGTGATAATACTGGTGATGTCCCTCTGTATGGTGATAATATGGTGAGGTCCCTCCTGTGATGGTGATATATGGTGAGGTCCCTCTGTGTGGTGATGAATTATGGTGAGTCGTCCCTCTGTTGGTGATAATTTGGTTGAGGTCCCTCTGTGTGGGTGATGAAAATGGTGAGGTCCTCTGTATTGGTGATGATATGGTGAGGTCCCTCTGTTATGGTGATGAATGGTGAGCTCCCTCTGTATGGTGATGATATGGTGAGTCCCTCTGTGTGGTGATAATGGTGATCCCTCTGTATGGTGATGATATGGTGATATCCTCTGTTGGTGTATGTAGGTCCCTCCTGTATGTGATGATATGTGAGTCCCTCTGTATGCTGAGGTCCCTCTGTATGGTGATAATATGGTGAGGTCCCTCTTGTATGGTTGCATCTCTCTTAATCAGCCAATCAACTACAGAGAAACTTGGGGGGCATCGGCGGGCCCTCCATAACAAGGTGACACCATGGTGGTAGTTTTATTTTGGAGGGCCTCGTGTCACCGCTGATATGAAAATATAGCTGTGTGACATGAGGATATGCTCCCTCGCACTTGCCAGCGTAACTGAACCCCCGTAGCGACTCCACCAGGCGCCAGAGAKGGGGAATGGAGCCGACTAGATCAGTCACAGTGTGAGAATTGCTAATTGGGAAAGAAGAAGTGATATACACTCAACACGCAAAGCAAGTAGGGGACTGTGGAAATATTACYATGGCCCCCCTCACATCAATTAGGCTACCTAGTGCAACCCTGTGTCTCTCTAGGGCCCTGCCCTACATTGGACCACACGTGAAGATCTGAAAGAATTGGATAGGTACAATATTAGTACTACGATGAAAAATCCAACTGGCACTAGCCTATCAGAGGGCAAGGTGGAGCTATAACCATAATGCCTGGATACAGTGCATTCGGAAAKTATTCAGACCCCTTGACTTGTTCCACATTCTGTGTAGTTTCCGAACGCACTGTATCCAGATCTTTCAGATCTACCTGAGGCGTCTAGGACAAGAGGTTGTTTCTCTTGGTCTCTCAATCCCAATGTCAAAAACCCCTTTAGCACTACCAATCAAATCAATGAGGCACCATTCACTTTTCAGGAATCAACCTCTCAAAAGGCTCTTGCAAGGAATAAAGATTAGACAACCAAGGCTCTGGAAGCAACATTACATTATTCCCAAGCAGACGGGAGACACCAAAACACGCAGACGGGAGACACCAAAACAAGCAGACGGGAGACACCAAAACAAGCAGACGGGAGACACCAAAACAAGCAGACGGGAGACACCAAAACAAGCAGACACCAAAACAAGCAGACGGGAGACACCAAAACAAGCAGACACCAAAACAAGCAGACGGATGAACTATAATAGACCAACCCTCATCGTTACCCATCCTGCCCTGACCACCATCAACACCCAATCAGAGATATGGACCGATGAAGGTAACCCATTTAATCCCTACCGGTTACCCATCCTGCCCTGTCCACCATCAACACCCAATCAGAGATATGAACCAATGAAGGTAATCCTAACCTCTAATCCAAACCTCCAACCCCATAATCAATTTAGTCAGTGGAAAATCTATCTGGGAGAAGTTGGACTGGATCTTGTGTAGTGCTTGCCTKGCTACCCAAACTCCTTTCTCCGGCCAAATGCTACGCCYACGGACGTTAGATCCAGACTCATTACCTCCCCAATGATTTCTAGTTGGACCCAGAAACTAATGGGTTGGGCCAGAGCCAGAACACACATGGGTAAAGCGGCGTTTTTGAAAATTTGTCATTGGCTTTGATACTCTAATTGGTTAGAGATGATCCAATCGCTGGTGACTTTCTATTTTTATTTGTTTTAATTTTTTACAATAGCCCTCATTTTGACCAAGAACGACTGAAGTTTAGAGCAGTAGAGCAGTTTGAGTTGTCAGGCAAGTGTAGTGCTAGATCCAGATACTGGTAGGAATATAGGGTGACTAACTTTCCCGATTGTGCGGGTTGAGCAACCAAACAATCATGTCCCGCATTTTTATCAACAAATGAAAACACCGCTTATTTACAAAAAATATTTCAGTCAGACTTCCTACATTTATTTGATGAGAATTGACATTCCAACCTGTCTCTTTTGCAGTCACGTTGTGCTAAATGACAAGATCACAAGGATGTGGTACTGGTGATGTTGAACACTTCTCCAATCATTGTGAGATCTGATCATCTGCGCAGTGCTTGACAGAGGCCAAAGTCATTATCGTCAAGTACTCCTACTTGTCCAAGATCCAACAGCATAATGGCTGCTGACATGTGTCGAGGCGAAACCGTGCAATATTCCATGTCTCACAATATCTACAACCACACAGAACAGTAGCCTGCCTAGAACAGTAGCCTGCCTAGAACAGCAGCCTGCCTAGAACAGTAGCCTGCCTAGAACAGTAGCCTGCCTAGAACAGTAGCCTGCCTAGAACAGTAGCCTGCCTAGAACAGCAGCCTGCCTAGAACAGCCGGGCATCATTTATGACTACCATCTAGTTGAGAAAAATCTATATTTCTCTATAAATACAAGTTAATTCATCTTCAATCTTTGGTCTAGAACCTTCAGCTTTTGGTTGAAGAGGTTTTGCTGATGAATGGATCTCTGAAATGCGTCATGGCATCGTTTTTGAAATGTAAACAATGACTGATTAGAAAGGCTGAGCATGATAAATAGGCCAAATAAAATCAATAAAAAGTCAATATCGTCAAGTTTGTTGCAAAGAAAACATGAACACAAAACCTTTTTATCTGTAGCTCTGGTGTTCTGCAGCAGACAGGTCACTCATTGTGTTGGGACCCTCCATGTTCCAGTGCATCCCGTAGTCTTTTAGTACAGATCACTGCACAGGTCAGGGGCCTTTATCTGCACCAGACACAATACAGCTGTTGCAGCCTACTGTAATTATTACACAATTAGGACACAAGGGAGGACACATTAGTTCCTAGTTTTGGTCACTCAAAAAGGACAGAGTAGTCTTGAGACAACAGTTTAACTTCAACAAATATACACCCCCCTCCCCAAATAATGTGTTTATTGTCACAGTCTAAGACCGTTTGAGATAAATAAATCCAATAGGGGTACACATACCTAAAGCTTGGGATGTAATAAGTAAACAATAACTCATATTATAAGAGATGAAGGTGGGTGAGTCAAGTCCTCATTCACATGATACAGCCATGGAAAGTGAGTCATTGGTGAATTTCTTGAGACCTAAAAACATCTTATAGGCAGTGGTGATCTGACTGAGGACATATTTTCTCCAGATGCATAATGCCAACGCCTGCAAACGCCCAGAGTGGACACACCATAGACTGTATAGGGACAAACACACACACACCACTATTATAACAACGGCCATCCCCAACCAGCAGCCTGACATAACCTCAATGCTTAAGCCTCTGTGTGTGTGTGTGTGTGTGTCCACACGAGCTCCTCCCCAAACACTGCCTGCATTCCCAGCTCAGTCGAGGCCAAAAATACACCCCTTCTCCTCCCCCATCCTGTCAAAAGGGAGAAAATGAAGACGCATCAAACTAAATACACAAGTATGCACAAAGAGCAACCACAGTGAATATAAATAATCAAATCATAACAGGAACATTGTTTTGTTGATGGTGAAATAGGATAACAAAAGTACTGCTGTATATCGTTCATTACATTTTCCCAGAAYCCATTGTGTTAGCCATTATTAGATTTCAAGACAACAGAACTAGCTGTACTTCAAAGCAATAGCATGCTAGCTGATCCCATGGACTACCAGTCATTGTGCTAACGCTAGCTTGCAACTTCCTTCAAACTGCACACAGAGACATAAAAATGGTATCTACGAGTTCATCCGACTCTGGGGAGRTAGATAATCTCCATGTATCCSTTTAATAGAAATGGAATTCTAAGTCCTTTAAAAGAAAAAACATGTATAACCGTGAACAACTTCTGACATCATTGAAATAAATAAATCAGAATCACTAGAAAGTAGAACCAAAATCAGTAACCCTATGAATGTGAAATTCAAGGTCGTAGCAGTATGACAGACTGTCTACAGCAGGCACCGGGACCCACTTGTAATGCACAGCTCCCCTTCTAGGGCTTGCGGGTATGATTAAGCTATGCCTTATGCCTATAATTGTTTGATCTCTACATCTGAGCGGCCGGAACGTGTCTGCACTTTCAGGAAGAGATTAGCTCAAATCCTCACACACACACACACACACAGCTTATCAGCGTGCCGAAAACTAGCAGCTTATCTTCCCCGACAGGCTAGCCTTTGAAGTAGGAATGGGCATTTGACATTTTCTTTACTGTTCGAGTACTCGCATGATTTTTCTTCTTCCCCCGAGTACTCAAATAAAAAAATCATTAAAACATACATACATACACTACGGTTCAAAAGTTTGGGGTCACTAGTTTGAGAAACAGACGCCTCACAAGTCCTCAACTGGCAGCTTCATTAAATAGTACAACAAAACACCAGTCTCAACGTCTACAGTGAAGAGGYGACTCCGGGATGCTGACCTTCTAGGCAGAGGTCCTCTGTCCAGTGTCTGTGTTCTTTGGCCMATCTTAATATTTWATTTTYATTGGCAAGCCTGAGATATGGCTTTTTCTTTGCAACACTGCCTAGAAGGCCAGCATCCCGGAGTCGCCTCTTCACTGTTGACGTTGAGACTGGTGTTTTGCGGGTACTATTTAATGAAGCTGCCAGTTGAGGACTTGAGGCGTCTGTTTCTCAAACTAGACACTAATGTACTTGTCCTCTTGCTCAGTTGTGCACCAGGGCCTCCCACTCCTCTTTCTATTCTGATTAGAGCCAGTTTGCGCTGTTCTATGAAGGGAGTAGTACACAGCGTGGTACGAGATCTACAGTTTCTTGGCAATTTCTCGCATGGAATAGCCTTCATTTCTCAGAACAAGAATAGACTGACGAGTTTCAGAAGAAAGTTATTTGTTTCTGGCTATTTGAGCCTGTAATCGAACCCACAAATGCTGACGCTCCAGATACCCATTTCCAGCTACAATAGTCATTTACAACTTTAATGTCTAAACTGTATTTCTGATCAATTTGATGTTATTTTAAATWAAAMAYTWAAAAAGTGATTTTCTTTCAAAAACAAGTACATTTCTAAGTGACCTCAAACTTTTGAATGGTAGTGCACAAGGCCTGCACTGGACTAAAAATAGTGCCTTTATCTATATGCCAACAGATCGTAACAATGCCTAATGTATCCTAACCATTACTGATAACAAATCCTAATCTATTTCGTTACGTTACATAGGGCATTTCATTTTGTAGGCCTAAACAGAGCTTGTGTGAACACAATTGAGTGAATGAGAAACGGAGGGGAAAGGGAATTTAGGGAGAAGAACGGCTTGGTTTCTTTTTTTGTTGTACCCCGCAAAAGCACATGTACAAATGGAACACTAGAGTCTAATCAAATTAACGTAGTCTTCAAGACAAAATTTTACTTGCCTGTTCGGGCAGTCACAAAGCACATTCCACCAAATAGTTTTGCGGTATTTGAAAAAAAAACATGTAATCTCTGGTTAAAGATTGAGCTTTGACGTCCGTTCGACTACTCATACCCATCCTTACTTTGAAGGGATACAAAAAAAACGAACGGTAGTGTTAGAAAAATGCAAACAAGTGCAGTTGGATTCATTTTGAATTGGGGTGATTGTGTCAAGACAATGTTCTATTGATTCTGTACTTGGTGAAGGCTCTGCCAAACATGCCCAAATCCACTTAAAAGCTTTAACAGCACAAATGGTTTCCTCCAACTCGGCATAAACTGTTGGTCCCATACGTACAGCCCACTTATGGTGAGAGGGAGCACGATGTGACAGGATCCAGAAAAAGACCSAACACCCTTCCCCTCGCCCTCCAATGTCAGCATGTAGTGTCAGATCACTTCCTGGGCCACTGGTATGAATGACAGCCGCATACGAGAATGACTTCCCTGACCCTGTACTCAACTCAATCTCCACCACCCGGCTGTGTCCGTTTCTCTCTAGTTCGCATAGTTGGCACTACTGTATCTGCCCCCGTGCCTATCTAGTGACACCAAGTTAACAACCCCAAAACAACAATATGAGTATTAATATGAACTATCTTTTCATGTCAGAGGGAGGAGGACCGGCTTTCTGAGATCAGTCATAATCAGCGTTGTGCCGCCCCATCCCATCCCATTCCATCCCATTCCATTCCATCCCATTCCATTCCATTCCATTCCATCCCATCCCATCCCATCCCATCCCATCCCATTCCAAGGCCTAGAGCACGTGCCCAAATCAGTGGGCGAATTGCCACATATTTACAATACACACAAGACTGGCGTCTCTGGTCTGTTTGGAAATGCCTGTCCTCTAAATTGTAACAATTGTACCCAGAAAAAATATGAGCGACAAGAATGTTTGTGTCCTTTCTGCTACTGAGTGTGTTGTTGGAGAGTTATATTTGTCCTGTTGAGCGAGTCTATAGCAGGAATAAATACCAAAAGGGCAACATTCCTGTGGTGCTCACCGAGATAGACATTCTGATKAATCATCCTGTGGTGCGGCAGGGACTGAGAGACTAGTCAGGATTAGTGATGCACCGATATGACATTTTTGGCCGATACCGATATCCAATATTTTYCTTGCCAAAAAACCTGATACCGATAACTGAGATTTAAAATTTTAGCAGCCTTTTAAGCATTCTAGTACAGTTAACACACACACATGGACGCAGCGGTCTAAGGCACTGCATCTCAGTGCAAGAGGCGTCACTACAGTCTCTGGTTCGAATCCAGGCTGTATCACATCCGGCCGTGATTGGGAGTCCCATAGGGCGGCGCACAATTAGCCCAGCRTCGTCCGGGTTTGGCCGGGATAGGCCGTCATTGTAATAAAGAATTTGTTCTTAACTGACTTGTCTAGTTAAACAAAGGTTACACACACATCATCAAAACYTATTTCTTTCACTGACTTGCTGTGCTGTTTCAGTCGTTTCATTCTCAACCAGGATTTCTATGGAACGCTGTATGGATCTCTGCTATGGAACACCGTTTGGGTCTTTGCATGTCAAATAAGCTTSTCGACCAATCAGGACCTGAATATAACTGCACGTCACATAATTTAMCGTGGTAATACATTTTTTTATGTAGTTATTACACATTGATTACACTATCCTCGTATTTCATATGTCACAACGATTCGTCGATACGTGTGCTATGATGCTGGTAAAGTAGTCTCGCGCAAACATACAGTGSAATTCATAAAATAAAGCTAGCAAGCTCATGGATGCAAACAATGTTCTTCCCCAAAAACATAGCAAAACGACATATTCTGTTTCAGTAGCTAACTATATAGCTAGGTGTCATCATCTAAAATAACCTGAATTTTTAAGACCGTTCTTATTTGATTAATAGTTGTCAGATCCATCTATGTGAAGCTAGCCACRCCRGACTTTGCGGTTAGCCTTCAAAATAAAAGTATGGCATAAACAGCAAATTCCACTATTGTGCCTAATCCTTATTGTGGCTAGCTTCACAACACATAACCTGGTCAGGTCAAGCTTCACTAGCCAGATGAAGCTAGCTGGCTGCTTATAACGTTAGCTTTGGGCAACAGGSTTAAGTAGCTGGCTAGCTATTTATTTTCATAAACTGAAGTTCAATTTCAATAGGTGAACAACAGGTGGCAACCTAGCTAATACTTACTCACAAGGATTCCTAAGTCATTGCTAAGAATAYTGAAAATGACTGCAGTTTCTACTGGTCATTGTTTTCAGGCTGGTTGTATTGGTACTAGCTAGGTACCACGCTAAAGCTGGCTACCCCAGAAGTTGCGGTCRAACAAATTATGCTTTATTACCAAAGCGGTATTGTAAACACATCGTTCGTGGCCGGTGTTTGCAGACTTTTTGTACAGCTTTGACAGTGCTACTGAATCTTTGACACGCAATGACCCAAAATGGCGGTCCATAGTATGTATGTCGTGAAGCTAATAGCAGTGACGCTATTACTGTGTAACTCCGGTARGGCAACATCTGAAAAATARCGCACTTGGTAGTGTGTACCGGTGCTCGACCACTCKGCGAAAGCCAACATCATCCACGACAGAGAACGGTTGATTGTCAAGGGCAATCTTGGCTTTAATGGATTTCACCTTTGAGTTGTCTCGCTGAAATGTTCTTACACTTTCAAATTGACTGCTAGACTTGTTGACTGCTCGATCCACACAGCAGACATYGTGGGCTAGGTTAGGAATGCTGTGTAGCACAAAATTTTACGTGGCGTCATTACGTCATGTACCTACATTACATAGGTAAACAYGTCAGCTTTGACATCGGTTTGCACATCGGCGTTAAACTAGACAYCGGGCCRATACCGATGTTGGCATTTTTAGCTAATATCGGCCGATTCCGATATGTTCACCAATATATCGTGCATCCCTAGTCAGGATCGAGGGAAAGATGAACGGAGCAAAGTACAGAGAGATGCGTGATGAAAACCTSCGCCAGAGTGCTCAAGATCTCAGACTGGGGCGAAGGTTCACATTCCAACAGGACAACAACCCTAAGCACACAGCCAAGACAACGCAGGAGTGGCTTCGGGACAAGTCACGGAATGTCCTTGAGTGGCCCAGCCAGAGCCCGGACTTGAATCCGATCGAACATCTCTGGAGAGACCTGAAAATAGCTGTGCAGCGACGCTCCCCATCCAACCTGACAGAGCTTGAGAGGATCTGCAGAGAAGACAATGGAGAAACTCCCCAAATACAGGGTGTGCCAAGCTTTGTAGCGTCATACCCAAGAAGAATCATGGTTGTAATTGCTGCCAAAGGTGCTTCAACAAAGTACTGGAGTAAATGATCTGAAATACTTATGTAAAAATCTGTTTTTGCTTTGTCATTATGGGGTATTGTGTGTAGATTGATGAGGGAAAAAACTATTGATCCATTTAGAATAAGGCTGTAACGTAACAAAATGTGGAAAAAGTGAACGGGTCTGAACATTTGAATGCACTGTACATTCTGATGAATCATCCCGGTAGTACCTAACTGAGATATATACATATACATTCTGATGAATCATCCGGTAGTACTGCGAGATATATATATACTTCTGATGAATCATCCGTTAGTACTAACTGAGATATATACATATATATTCTGATGAATCATCCGGTAGTACTACTGAGATATATCATATACATTCTGATGAATCATCCGTTAGTACTAACTGAGATATATACATATACATTCTGATGAATCATCCGTTAGTACTAACTGAGATATATACATATACATTCTGATGAATCATCCGTAGACTAATGAGATATATACATATATATTCTGATGATCATCCGGTAGTACACTGAGATATATACATATATATCTGATGAATCATCCGGTAATACTGAGATATATACATATATATTCTGATGAATCATCCGGTAGTACTAACTGAGATATATACATATACATTCTGATGAATCATCCGGTAAGTACTGAGATATATACATATATATTCTGATGAATCATCCGGTAGTACTAACTGAGATATATACATATACATTCTGATGAATCATCCGGTAGTACTAACTGAGATATATACATATATATTCTGATGAATCATTCATTTCTGTGTAGTCAATGGAAAACAATTCTACATGGAAAAAAAAATGTAACACAAATTGTGTTCCGCAGAGCACATAGGATACTGTGTTTTTACATTAGGTTCATGAACTACATATTCATTCATCCCTACGTCATGAAACACTAGCATTCCAACTTCCGGATGTGCTTTAACATTGATGTAACATTATAACAACCTCATGATGCGTCTCAGGTAGACCCTGCTGTTACAGCATATGGTTAAAATTAGACCTGTGGTGAGGGGTTTGTCAGAATGGGTGCTCACAAAACACACAAACTCTCCCAGAGGGAGTGCAGTTAAACTGTGAATTYTGGCGCACTGATGTGAACTTCACCACTGTGGCTCCATGTTTTTCTGCTGGCTGGCAGGCTCGAAGATGCTTTGATGGCTTAACCAATGGGGAACTGTAAGCAATAGCCCAGGAACATCTGTTGGGAGTATAATCTGCAGGGCAAATCCATTGGCTTTAAATCTCTCTGCAGACACTCACATAGGATGCCTTCACACATTCTAGAATGAATGGAGTATGGAGTGGTAAAGAGGAAAGCCTCTTAGTGATGAGAAACAAGTGGCTAGCCATGGCAACCAGGAAGATCTGAACTTTGCTCAGTGCTTTGAGCCAGTTTGAAAAGGGACTCCGTTCCCCTGTGGTCAAGCTCTTTGTAACTCCATGTTGTCACTTGTCAAACAAATTAAGCCAACTCTCATAATTTTCACAATGTTACAGAAAACGTGACATTAAAGTGTTTGTTTTCTGASTTTTTACACCAATCTTAAATTGYGCTACACTTTCTTGCATTGYAATTTCAGAAAATGTMAAAAGTGGAATGATAGCATTTCAAAATATTACTTACCCGCCAGTGTTGTGCTTGTGGCTGTGATATTCCCCTATTGATTTCTCCCGCCGGAGCGGCATCTGTTGTCAAAATGGTAAAGCTGTTCCGACTTTGTGGCTGTGTTATGTAGTGGAAATCGCTCTCTCATTTCCTGTCTGCTAAAATTCTACACTGTTCGCTCAATTTCAGTTTATGCGAGAAAACAAGCACTGAATAATATAGGAAATCATTGTACCATCTAAATCCCTGTGAAATATATTTTGTAACACCTTTCATCAGTTTATTGATTCGAGAGAAGTTCCGAGTGCGGTCACACTCAGCAACCAACTGTTTCGTAAAGTACTTGCGAAACCAGTTCAGAGAACTTCCGAGTAAGAAACAAAATGAAAGATTGGAGTTAAAAAGTCACAACTGTCCCTTTCAAAAGCGAGCTCTCAACTATCGATATATCGGTCAAAAGAAATCCCACAATGTTAAACCATCCCCTGAAGTAATACAGTGTCAACAGGTTGCTACCACAGMGACTAATAGCATCCTTAAATAAAGCAGTAGTAGATTTAGAACAGCAACATGAGCTAGGCTAGAGACTGGTTCAGAGACAGCATGGCTACTCTGGCTCGCCAGCTCCATATCTGAATTCCATCCCACATTCCATTGGAATTCCGCTACGATTATCTGCAGGGTCCAGGAGAGGGAGAGAGGGAGAGAGGGAGGGCTCTTTTTTGGGCCCCTTGTCACTGGCAAAAGGGAGAGGAACACACTAATTTAATTTATTCCCGAAGGCTTGCAAGAATGTAAGGGAACCGATTGAGAAGCTCGGTTGGCATGTTGACGGAAAATAGCGCGTAATCTACACAACCAAGCAGAAACAAGGTAGCAGAGGAGGAATGTCAAGCAGTTGAAAATGACAGCTACATATTTTCCTCTGGGGTAGAAACCCTAAAAATGGTCACTTGTAGACAAATAAGTCTGGTGCAGTTGAATCTTCTGGTGTCTCCTTCAAGCCCTTCAGGATCTTTTGGAGTAGACTACTACAAGCATGGCTGTTCCAAAGTCAGGTTGCTCTTTTGTGACTCTTCCAACAAACTGATATGAAGTCAGCCAAACAATGTTTGGAGTAAAAAATAAAATTAAAATTAAAACACATTCCACTTTTCATTAGGGATGCTATGGAGAAAACAAGAATGAATTATTGTTGGCTTTCAGTGGGGGAGGTCTGAAATGGAGGTATTCCTTCACTTCAACCAAGTGCATTCTTCACCCTCTGCCCACAGCTTAGGTGGATCCGAGTCATATCCAGATATAGATATGACACTGTTGATTCTAAAAGTCGTGCGAAACCGGTGTTGCAGTACAACTAAATGACCTTGGCTAAGATTATGTTTACGAGATCACAAAGTAACTGGGTTGGTTCACACCATCTTAACAAAGCCATGGTCAGCTCAGGCGATACAACATCCTCCCTGCATGCTTGCTGAGAAAATGCAAGTGAGTTAGTGGAATACCTCCTTTGTGGAGTGAATGGAGTTAGCCACTTAGTTTTTAATCCAATTAGACTGTGAAACCACGGCACTCTTGGAAGTTGTGTGCTCTCAGAAAACRTCTGTGTCAAACTAATTGTGGTAACATTTGTGACCTGCACTCGCGACAAGGCCGCCAGGCCAGACAGGCAGCCTAGTGGAGCTGAAGACATCAAAGAAGAGTTAACCAGGAGACTTTTTTTATTTAACCTTTATTTAACTAGGCAAGTCAGTTAAGAACAAATTCTTACTTACAATGACGGCTTACACCGGCCAAACCCGGACRACGCTAGGCCAATTGTGCGCCGCCCTATGGGACTCCCAATCACAGCCTGTTTGTGATAGAGCCTGGATTCGAACCAGGGTGTCTGTAGTGACACATCTAGCACTGAGATGCAGTGCCTAGACCAGCTGTGTGACTCAGACCAGCTGTGTGACTCGGGAGCCTGGTTCAGCCATATGGTAAAAGAGAAAGGCCCTGTTACAATYGGAACGGATACAAGGGACACCCCCCAAGTCACAAAGAACTTTTGCAAAGATATCGTGAATTCTGGATTCATTTTCAAATGATCACGTTCAGTCATATGTGAGTTTGGCTGATCTAGAAAGCACAAAAGAAAACTCAGGCCTGAATTTCATGTGTGAACTGTGAACATGACAAGTCTGTGTGTGTCAAAGCGCATCAGGAAGTCAAAGTTGCCTGGTTTTGATAGCACGGTTGTGAGCAGGAATTGAGGAAAATTCCAACGGCTAGCATAATGCCGGAGAGCCAGATGTGTGTGTAGACTGGGTGGTAGCTTGTAAACCAGTGGAGGCTCTTCAAAGAAGGAAGGGGAGGACCATCCTCAGTACATTTCATTAAAAAAGTTAAACATAATTACTATATATATAATAAAATGTGGTGAGTAGTTGACTCAAAGAGAAAGACAATAGTTGAACAGTTTTGAACAAATTAATTAATTCAAGACTGTGTGTAGTGGTTATGATATGGTTTGGGAAGGTTTTTTCGCCTGGTCACATGCAGCTGATGTGTTGTGCATTGAAGTCCACAAGCGAAGAGAAAAGGTGAGAAGAGAGCGCATAGATGCGTGAATGAATACAACATGCCTGCTATGAAAGTGAATTGTGATCAGGGGTGTATTCATTCTGCCGATTCTGTTCAAAAGTTGATTAAATGGAAGCAAATGGAACGAGACGGGGATAAAACGTATATTAATTTGTAAAAAAAAAAAAAAAAGGTTTGCAACTGTTGGACTAATGACTACACCCTAGATCAGCTAGATACAGGCAAGAGTGTGCAAGGCTTTCATTCATAGGCTAGGTTGTAGCAACCTCATGATGGGTATAGGGAAAATTATATCATGTAGTAGCCTCAACCTATCGCTGTTACATTGAACTCGGTGAATGGAATATGAATGACAGTCTTATAATATGCTGTAAATAAGGCCATGCTCATGAAAAAAAAAAGTGTCCTCCCTCATCTTAAAACAGTACCGACCGCCACTGTTGTAAAACACATAGGTGTTGGGGACACATAGGTATTGTACGCCGCACTGAATGTCTGTCACAAAAAAACKAAATGCCTCCAAGCCTAGCTATCTGGCCACTGTAGCTAGTAACGTTATAATTAAATGACAATGKATTTGTTTCCATGAAGCAGCCTGTTGTGAGTCAATGATGTCATTAACTAGCTAGCACAACAGCTAGGTTTAGCTAATGTTAGCCAGCTAGCTAAAAATCTATCCATCTATAGGCTGTATGTGATAATGGAGAGTGAATTCAAATTGTTTCTTGCTAGCTAGTTCTCTAGCTGTGGCCATATGACTGGTATCAACATGAGCTATCTACAACAATAGCAGCATTAGCGCRGCTAGCTAGCTAGCCAACATTGGCTATAGACCATAAAGCAACACAGGGACATGCATTGCGAAACAATGCTACTGCCACCTTCTGGTTTGGAGTGTTTTAACAAGGTTGAGCAGCTGACGACATTAGGGTCTTGACTGACAAAACTCTGTTCAGGAGGTGCCAAGTACTGTGAGCAGGCAAACGTTAGACAATCCTACCAGTTAACGTTAGTTTTCTTTTTTTACAGCCTTGTCTGCCAGAGCACTACAACAACACTGCAGATATTAAGACCTAGAGCAAGCTAAATGCTAAAAWGGCATCTAACAGTCAGCAGAGAATCTGGTGGGAAAGTTGACACTTTACCATCTTTAGAGTGAGTAAGTATTGTCTATGTGCAAGAGATTGCTACAGAACAAGCCCATTTGGTTGATCAACAGTTTAAGCAAGGCCTTATAACTTGGCTCCCATGTAGTGATCCTTCCTCAATTCAAACCAAGTATGATGTAACTGAAGTGGACGATTAGAGATGACATTTATGAGAGGAGAAAATGTTACAGGGCTGCTTCAGGAACCAGCGGACCTGATGCACGCAGCCATGGGACCATGATATGAGCAGTGACGGGAGTTCCACATTCTTGCGCTTTCATTCCCACAATGAAACAGGAAGTTGATATGCACGTCCTCCTTCATGTTCACGTCGACTGATGTCTGCAAAGACGCAAAGTGCAGCCTCGAGCAAACTATTTTCAACTATATTCTATAACAAAGTAGTTAGATACTTTGAGAGGGTAAAGTAAGGCTATTTCTGTCATGGAAAAAGGCACTTCATTCCAGACTAGAAATAAAAGTAGGTTTGTATATTCAATTACAGATCGTTACTTACATAGGACTTAATTCAATATTCTAGTCAACAAATGTAGGCTATTCATGTAGATATTCTGAGAACTACCGTAAAAGCAGAGTGTGTGATAATATGACATGGCAGCTGATTCTCAGCTGAATCCTGAAAAATGTTCGTGAAATAAATGTCTTAATCTTGAAAAKATGATTTCTAAAGCACAGGAGAACATAATGAGATGCCAATATCTTCCGTTTTTCGATCCTATTATTCAATAATACTCCAGTTAGTCAAGACAATACCTTGTAAGGGGAAGACGACGTAGGGCTACCAGTGGTATGGAGGGGGGCCACTCTAGTAAACAGAGAGATTCCTTTACACACGTTCACTCGAGAGGTCGATCAGATCAGCATCTGCGTGCTAACAACATACTCGCTGTCAAACACAAGCTAACATTTTACTGGTGAGAATGACAATTTTCCATCTGTCAGGTCTAGACAGAAGACAACACAGTCACTTGAAAAATAATTGGATGAACAAAAACTTACATACAGGCATACAGTAGTTAGACTGAGGGCAATTCTGACACTACCAGGAAACGATGTATCCAGTCTTAATCCACCGCATTCTTTATTTTCATTTTATCGAACCTTTATTTAACTAGACAAGTCAGTTAAGAACACATTTTAAATCTACAATGACGCCCTACCCCGGCCAAACCCTAACGACGCTGGGCCAATTGTGCGCCACCCTATGGGACTCCCAATCACGGCCGGTTGTGATACAGCCTGGAATCGAACCAGGGTCTGTAGTGACGCCTCTAGCACTGAGATGCAGTGCCTTACACCGCTGCGCCACTCAGGAGCCCCATTCTACTCAACTTTTTGTCAGAAACATTACAAAACTGTACAATTGTGGCCTTTATAACTATACGTGTTAGTGTAGCTCAACAAGCAAAGTATATAGACAAAGTGCATAAGCCCCCACAAAGCTAATTGTYAATGCATGAAGTAACTTTCAAATTAAAAGCGCTACCGCTGGTTGCTGAAGCTCAATCAAATACATTGTGTAAAAGTGCACTGGAGCTTGCAGAAGGTCAACAGCAAACTCAAATCTGGGAGGGATGATCAGCATCATAAATGATGATCTTGGACTGACTGAACTCGCTGGCATTTGAACACACAGTGAGCCCATTAGCAGAGTCGGGAATGCAAAACAAATGACTTCTTTAGCTGGAGAAATAACAGTGCATGTTGCCTTGACCAAATTTGGCTGGCTGAAAACACTGACATGGAGCAGCCTGCGAAACACACGCACATCTTCTAAACATGAGTGAGAATGAGCAAGGACGCATACTGTACTGACATCAATTAAATCTAGGGTGTTTCTTTACTTATACTGTGCAAAAAAAATCTAAAATGGAACATGCAACAATTAATGATTTTATTGAGTTACATGTTCATAGAAGGAAATCAGTCAATTGAAATAAATTCATTAGGCCCTAATCTATGGCTTTCACATGACTGGAGAGCCAGGCCCAGCCAATCAGAATGAGTTTTTCCCCACCAAAGGGCTTTATTACAGACAGAAATACTCCTCAGCACCCCCCCTCCCCCAAATCAGACGATCCCGCAGGTGAGGAAGCCGGATGTTGAGGTCCTGGGCTGGCATGGTTACGTGTGGCCTGCGGTTGTGAGGCCGGTTGGATATACTTTTAAATTCTCTAAARCAACGTTGGAGGTGGCTTCTTACTCAAGCTAGGCTTGGAGGCATAATGTACTTTAAAATCTTTGGCAACAGCTCTGTTGGACATTCCTGCAGTCAGCATGCCAAATGCATGCTCCATCAAAACTTGCCATTGTGTTGTGTAACAAAACTCCACATATTAGAGTGGTCTTTTATTGTCCCCAGCATAAGCTGCACCTGTGTAATGATCATGCTGTTTAATCTTGATATGCCACACCTGTCAAGTGGATGGATTATCTTGGCAAAGGAGAAATGCTCACCAACGGGGATGTAAACAAATTTGTGCACAAAATTTGCGAGAAATAAGCTTTTTGTGAGTACGGAAGATTTCTGGGATCTCTTATTTCAGCTCATGAAACATAGGAACAACACTTTACATGTTGCGTTTATATTTTTGTTCAGTATAGCTTGCCAATCTGTTACTATACAGTACAACCAGGGATACATTTTTTAAACGCTATTTATTAATTTATAAAGGTGCAATATGCAGAAATCGCTCCCCCATTTCCTGGTTGCTAAAATTCTAATAGTTTGTCTTATTTCAGTTTGTGACAAAACAAGCAATATATAATGTAGATAATCATTGTACCATCTAAACATTGTACCACCACTGTGAAATATATTTTCAACAACCAAAAATATAGCATTTTCAGCTGGTGTACAAAACCGAAAGTAAGACGCAAAAACGATACTTAACGGGAAGCATAGAAATAGGGCACATAGAACATATCTACCGCTTCTTAGACTTGCTTTCAATGAGAAGGAAAGTTCTATAAGYCACATTTCTATGTTATTTTGGTGAGCTAGCCCAAAAAGTTACATATTGCAGCATCAAAGCTATTTATTAAGACTATGGTTTACAAGGCTATGGTTCAGCCAAAACTGCCACAATGTGCTCTTCCCAATGTGAGCATGCCTATGGCACATTTGAATTCTGTTGTTGATGTCTGTAAACAGGAAGTTGCCTCACTGTGTACAATGATGTCATAGTGCTTAGTTCACCTTTTAACAAAGTGACCTGTAAATGTAGGTGGTACAGAGTAGAGGTCAACCGATTAATCGGAATGGCCGATTAATTAGGCCCGATTTCAAGTTTTCATAACAATCGGAAATCGGTATTTTTGGACACCGATTTGGCCGATCAAAAAAACATTTTTTTTACACCTTTATTTAATCTTTATTTAACTAGGCAAGTCAGTTAAGAACACATTCTTATTTTCAATGACGGCCTAGGAACGGTGGGTTAACTGCCTCGTTCAGGGGCAGAACAACAGATTTTTACCTTGTCAGCTTGGGGGATTCAATCTTGCAACCTTACAGTTAACTAGTCCAACGCTCTAACCACCTGATTACATTGCACTTCACGAGGAGACTGCCAGTTACGCGAATGCAGTAGAAGCCAAGGTAAGTTCCTAGCTAGCATTAAACGTATCTTATAAAAAACAATCAATCAATCATAATCACTAGTTAACTACACATGGTTGATGATATTACTAGTTTATCTAGCGTGTCCTGCGTTGCATATAATCAATGCGGTGCGTATCGTTGCTCCAATGTGTACCTAACCATAAACATCAATGACTTTCTTAAAATCAATACACAGAAGTATATATTTTTAAACCTGCATATTTAGCTAAAATAAATCCAGGTTAGAAGGCAATATTAACCAGGTGAAATTGTGTCACTTCTCTTGCGTTCATTGCACGCAGAGTCAGTGTATATGCAACAGTTTGGGCCGCCTAATTTGCCAGAATTTTACGTAATTATGACATAACATTGAAGGTTGTGCAATGTAACAGGAATATTTAGACTTATGGATGCCACCCGTTAGATAAAATACGGAACGGTTCTGTATTTYACTGAAAGAATAAACGTCTTGTTTTCGAGATGATAGTTTCCGGATTYGACCATATTAATGACCTAAGGCTCGTATTTCTGTGTGTTATTATGTTATAACTACGTCTATGATTTGATAGAGCAGTCTGACTGAGCGGTGGTAGGCAGCAGCGGTCTCGTAAGCATTCATTCAAACAGCACTTTCCTGCGTTTTGCCAGAAGCTCTTCGCTGTGCTTCAAGCCTATCAACTCCCGAGATTAGGCTGGTGTAACCGAAGTGAAATGGCTAGCTAGTTAGCGGGGTGCGCGCTAATAGCGTTTCAAACGTCACTCGCTCTGAGACTTGGAGTAGCTATTCCCCTTGCTCTGCATGGGTAACGCTGCTTCGAGGGTGGCTGTTGTCGTTGTGTTCCTGGTTCGAGCCCAGGTAGGAGCGAGGAGAGGGATGGAAGCTATACTGTTACACTGGCAATACTAAAGTGCCTGTAAGAACATCCAATGGTCAAAGGTTAATGAAATACAAATGGTATAGAGAGAAATAGTCCTATAATTTCTATAATAACTACAACCTAAAACTTCTTAYGTGGGAATATTGAAGACTCATGTTAAAAGGAACCACCAGCTTTCATATGTTCTCATGTTCTGAGCAAGGAACTTAAACGTTAGCTTTCTTACATGGCACATTTCTTACATGGCGCATTTTTACTTTCTTCTCCAACACTTTGTTTTTGCATTATTTAAACCAAATTGAACATGTTTCATTATTTATTTGAGGCTAAATTGATTTTATTGATGTATTATATTAAGTTAAAATAAGTGTTCATTCAGTATTGTTGTAATTGTCATTATTACAAATTAAAAAATTAAAAATAAAAATCGTCCGATTAATCGGTATCGGCTTTTTTTGGTCCTCCAATAATCGGTATCGGCGTTGAAAAATCATAATCGGTCGACCTCTAGTACAGAGTTGATATCAAAGATGGATGGGAGCAGTCCTGATACTATTTTATTGGCTGTAAAGGTTCTTCATGACTTTCCTGTTGACGTTGCCAGTCTCCCGCCCATGGGGCTTCCTAAGGGGAAGCTCTGAATGGCTGTCCAGGGAGAACATCCTGAGGCCATGTGGTCACTGTGCCAGGGGTCACTGTGGATCTGACTTCAGAAAAGGCCTAATGGCAGAGACCAGCTGGGACAATGCAACAGCATGAACATCCCTTCACTTTTCAATGTTCCCCTTCCATTATTGAAATGAGCTACTGAGCTAACTCTGTCTGGCTCTTACATCTTACAAAATATTTGGCTTCAATCGATCTCAAATGGTTKTAATGGAATATTCTAGTTTGTGAGGATGTAGCATCAGAGAAACATGACAGTGATACGAAGTTGCATTGTCTTGCAAAACCTACCTTTTCTCTGACTCATGCACTCAGTTGGTTGACGTCACATATACAGTAATTCCCCGGGAGGATACGTATAATTGTGCTATCCAGGAAGACATCCACCAGCCTAGACGGTGCTTTAGGAAATGACCAWGACGTTATCTTTCACTTGCTTTGAATAGCCAGAAGTGATCACGGTAGGTGTAATGCAAATACAAAAATCACTGGATATGAGTAGCAGTACAACTCACACTCAGCACAGTTCAACCACTGACGTACAGTTCATTGTTGATCAAAGCTCTTGGAGTAAACCCTGAGAAAAAAAAAATGTCTGTTGTAAACAGACATTCATTCAACTCTGCACAAATGGGGAGTTTGGCAAACACTGTGGAACACCACTGTTTTAGACTATTCAAATTAAGATCAGCTATGAAATATACAAAGTGCAATTTTGGCCCACAATGCAATAGTCCTGTACTTCCACATTGCTATTTTCATAAATAGATCTTCACTGTTGAATTTGATTTAGATATTCAGGTTCTCAAAAAAGGTCATGTTCACTTCCATCATTTTGAGCAGCCAGCATTTGAAATACACATTTCCTGTTCTGGTATATTTCACAGTGGATTCAAATGGCCGTTGTGAGTGAGATCATMATTTTTGCCTTGAGTCAATCTTTTTTTTCTCCAAAGTTATACACAATCTGAACTTGCAAAGTAACAGCCAGGGCCAGCTTCGACTGTGCCTTTTAATGTTGAGATATGGCTGGATAGATTTCATACATTTTCTTTAACAGTCTGCAAACTGTCCAAATTATATGTTTGTGTATTCTGCAAAAGATGATTGGGAGTAACATTGTCTCAGTGGAGTCTTTTACCAAAACAGAAGGTGAGACTTTAAATGATGAAAAGGGGAAATGAACCACAAAACATAGCAGATGAGATCTCGTTCCCTTGCCCATACCGGTTCTCTCTTTCTGTTCCTCTGTATTACCCTCATCMATTCATCTCTCCGCTTTTCTTATTTGGTCTCTGAGATTACCAAGAACCCTTCCTTAAGGTGTGGGCTAACATGGCAACTTCAAAAAGATTCCTGGCCTAAATATAACATTTAACTGCAAGACCCATGCTGCTTAGGAGTCTAGACATCTACCGTGATATCTACGCTCAGCGGTAACACGCCTATTTAAACCAAGGGAGCCTGTCCATTTGTATGTGTGTGGGGGAAAAAATATTGTTGATTTTATAGTGATGGTGAAAACATCGATCCAGTTGTATATTGCAATATTRTTTTGGGACGATATTATATTGATATTTGACTTCAAGTATAAACTTTTTTTTATTTTTTATGTATTGCTACGGTAGGTAGCGTTGGCAAGCGCTAGTCGGCTGTACCGGCGCCAAAACTCCAATATTTTTCATCCTATAGCTTGTTCTCAATCTTCTTTTTAAATACTAAATACTCAGCCTGTTTTCAGGACTAATTTCCCTGACTGACCAAAACTAGTTCTCATGCTGTCTCTTGTCTCTCTGCAGCAGACATATAGTGAGCAATTAGTTTGKATCATCAAAATCGCAATAAAATCACAGGATCGAATCACAATACATATAGAATTGTGACAATAGCAATACATATCGTATCGGCACCTAAGTATGGTGATAATATCGTATTGTGAGGTCCCTGGCAATTCCCAGCCKTATTATTTTACAGAGTAAATATTTTCATATTTAACTAGGCAAGTCAGTTAAGAACAAATTCTTAATTACAATGACGACCTACCGGGGAACAGTGGGTTAACTGCCTTGTTCAGGGGCAGAACGACAGATTTTTACCTTGTCAGCTCGGGGATTCAATCCATCAACCTTTCTGGTTACTGGCYCAACGCTCTAACCACTAGGCTACCTGCCGTAGTGTTCAAGATATCAAATACGGTTATCAGTGACCCTTCCAAAAAAAGTGGTGAATGACCTCCTCCTACACCGACTTTGACACCCGCAGAAATACAGTTCAATAGCTGTGCGCACAGACATCGTCCCACAAAAAGGAACCAACGGAAGAGGGGGAAAAACTGTACGAATGTAGTTGATAGTGTGGCTGGTTAACACAATTGTAGACTGACGGTCTATCAGATGTTAAAAACAAGTGGTCAATATGTAAAAAAGGGACAGACGATCTAGAYCTAAAATTGGACATCTTTAAGGTTGAAAAGCTGTATGAAATGTTACTGTCTAGGAAAAGTGTCTAGAAAAAAAAGTGCAAAAAATAAAATAAAAAAAGGTGGTCCATTGCAATATTTCTCTCCTGCTTGTATTTACCATTCGAGAGAATGAAGCCCTTCAGTTTGTTTGGACAGACAATGTCAAAACATTTAGAGAGAAAACATTGTTGAGAACATGCATACTTGCCATGGTCAATGGGATTACTCACCTGTACAAACGCCTGTCAACAAACAACCATTCAGTCACATGCTGCCGTGTCAAATGGGTGCTTCGAGCACATCTTGGAGGCAAAACGTATGTGACCTTAGCAGGTTTAACTTAAGACAAAACAGTTATAAATGGAGTACCAACAGAAATAGAAGTATGTTGCACCACCACAAGGGCGGTTCTACCATTTTAACTGCCATTTCTACAGCAAAAGAAATACCACAATATTTTAGCTGGCAAGCACCCTTACACATTATCTTGCAGCAGTGGAACCCTTGAGTGATTCCAACAGCTAGGCCTAATCCAGAGCCATGTCTCTCCCTTGGGAAGTTATGTTTCCTGTCCATAGGATTAAAGATATTTCTGCAGTAGGAGCTCATTGCTATAATTGCCCTAAAAATAACTACATTACACATCCATAAGTTTAACATAAAACATATAGTATATGATTGAGTATAGGATAAAGTAATCCTCCTAACCCCCCCCTCCCCCTTAAAAGAGTTAGATGCACTATTGTAAAGTGGTTGTTCCACTGGATATCATAAGGTGAATGCACCAATTTGTAAGTCGCTCTGGATAAGAGCGTCTGCTAAATGACTTAAATGTAAATGTAAATTGAGTGAATGCAGGGCATTGGGTTTGATGCGTCTTAAAGATGCTGCAGTTGTTGACAGGAGAATCATAAATGACTATTAACTGCTGAAGAATGTGTTGTTAGGCCGATATATAGGTCCTTGGAGTTGCTCAGAGACATTTGTTGTTTGCATTAGTAGGTTCCTGTATTGGAGTAGGTCCCTGTATAGGAGTAGGTCCCTGTATTGGAGTAGGTCCCTGTATTGGAGTAGGTCCCTGTATTGGAGTAGGTCCCTGTATAGGAGTAGGTCCCTGTATAGGAGTAGGTCCCTGTATAGGAGTAGGTTCCTGCCAACATGACTGTGTCTAGGCCAGATGGGAGCCATGAGATGAGAATAGTCAGACCCCAGATATGTTGAGAGACCAGAGTAGCCTGGTCCCAGATATGTTGAGAGACCAGAGTAGCCTGGTCCCAGTTTGGTTGAGAGACCAGAATAGCCTGGTCCCAGATATGTTGAGAGACCAGAGTAGCCTGGTCCCAGATATGTTGAGAGACCCAAGTGTAAGTTTGGTCTCAGATGTTAGTGCCGTATAGCAAACATCTATGGTCACCTGTTTATAAACCGATCTGGGACCAGGCTAGATCCAGAGGTGGAGCAGGGGCGCCTCCCACGGTGCACCTCTCTTGTGTAGTGTGAAGGTGCCCCTAGACACTGATATTGGGACAGTTTAGCATTTTCCCCACTAATTGTTAAGGTTAGGATTCATGAAACTGATCCTAGATCTGTACCTAGGAGAAACATCAGCCCGTACCCACCTCTCTGCTGCTGAGGAATCAGCAGGATTCTCCTGCAGCACCCCACACCCCTAAGGACAAAGGAGGCTTCATTCCCCCAGATCCCGGTACAATACCACACAGTTGTGGCCCTCAATAGCAACCTTGTTACCCAGGGGAGAGTCTGTGGCACATGCTGGTCCTAGCCTTGGCTTTGTCTGAGGCAGAGCTGGCTATGGTCGTCGGCAGTATAATGCATTGCCATTCACACTTTAATGGAGTGGCAATGGAGGCCATTGAGTGGCTTTCACTTTCAAAGTCTATATCAAAGTTGAGAAGAAACTGTGTAGCTGTTTTACAATTCTGGGCAGAAAGTACAGGGCACATTTAGGACATAGAACCCAGAAATGGGCTATAACACCTGGATCAAATGCACTGACAGACACTTGCAACAGTTGCTATTATTAAAAAAAAAAAAATGTATGTACAATACATTGCTTCATGTGTTCTCATGTGTGATCTCTTATGAATACCTTCGACAAACTAAGCCATGTAAAGAATCAGACGAGTAATGGATCAGCAGACACCAGTGACATAATTCATGATGAACATGCACAGTACACGCCATAGAAATAGAATGACTAGTAAGTGCACTTCTAGATGGCCTTGAGGCTCCATGACAGAGGAGCAAGGTGATAGTTTAAAAATGCATCCAGACTAACCTCTGATACTGACAATAGCTTTACAGGATTAAATAGGCATGGAAATAAAGCAAACATGCTGTTGGGCTGAATCACTCAATCCTCATTGCCGATGCACCGACTCGTCTATTGAGCCTCTCAGTGTTCAATAGATACATGAAGTCCTGTTTGGCATCCTGTCTTTAATAAAGGCTTTTTTGTTGGCTTCTGGGCCACAGAAAAACAAAAAATATCTAAATCTGTTGCTGAAATGACTAGTGGGCCCTTTGTTGGCTTTTTGAATTTTCCATCATAGACATCAAATAGCCGAACATGAGTGTTATGGATGGACCATTTTCAGCTATGATGGTTAGACTACAACATCCACTTGTTTTATGTTATAAAACACTTACTTTGAACGTTGTGAAATAACCAGATAAGTACAAACATGACAACTGACATTTTGTGAAAACACTTTTACCCTCCCTGTTGCTCAACAATGACTGTTTCTTTCAATCACTGAACGAGGCACACATTCAAAACAGAATTTAATTCACAATACAAGCACAGAGACATGATTGAACTGAATGCTCTCTCAACCACCGATTAAAGAGTAACAGACAGTGAAACAGTCGAGAGCCTCAGGCAAAACCAAGCTTGACACTATCAGAGTCACACAAGACCGACTACTGGCCTAGGCTAGCCTCAAATAAATTATAATTATTGCTGTGTCATGAGCAATTTCTCAATGGCACCCGTTCCCCTCCCCACCAACTGTCCCACGGCTGTGATGAGTGACTGTGCGCTGCTCAAGGACAGTGTTGTTGGCTTTAATAATTAGGGTCTGTGTGCACTTCCGTCATTCTTTTTTCATTGAAACAGTTAACTGTTTAATCCAATTTATTTACTAGTTGACAATTTGTAGAACTCAGCATTGCACGTGTCCTAACAGTAAGACGCATTGTAATAAAATCAGGTTAAGGTGTCGACACATTGCAGAAAAAACACAGAAAACGGTATAAAAGAGTAGACTTTACAAAACCATAAAACTAAATGCCAGAAAAAATCTAGAAGGAAATCACATCAATAACATGTTTTTTCCACCATGTAGCAAGAATGTAGAAGTGCTGTTTCTGAAGTCCACTGTGTGCCTTACTGCCTTCCCAGAGGACATTTACATGTAGCAACAGGAAACATGCCCTGCCGCGTTACCTGAAAACTGCTGAGTCTAGCTAGGCCCTATCAAATCCCTCACCTGCAAGCATATATCAATCACATTGCTTGCTATTCATTGGCTCCATTTCTCCTGAGGCACATGTGTCCCACGCTACATAGTTTGCTCTGTCACACGAGATGTGGACACCACACCCCATCTTGGTGTTGGAATTCACACCCAGAGGCTGCATATTTCCTGTAGCTTGTTTGACAACTGCAGAACACACACACGAGGCCTTGAAACATTATTGAAGAAGTTAAGGCAATCCAAACTACAACAATGGGAAAAGATTAATCAACCAAAGCTAGACCATGGAAAACTTATTTGAAATGTGAATCTGTGTTAGGTAAGCTTCTCTATAGACAAATCAAGGGTGAAAAGGCATTGGGTTACGCAATGACTTGCTGTAACTACATATTGTTATTTGAAGCCAAATAGACACATTTTCATACAGTTGGATACCATATTCTGGCTTCATGTAAATTTTTAAGAACGTCCAGTCAAGTGAGGTAACTGTTTACAGACAGCTTACCCACCTCAGTCTGGCTGGCCAGAATATGAATGTGTGTAGTGGTGGTGATGACAGTGGCGGAGCCAACCAACAGTGCGAATGATACAAAGTAACACACCTTAATGTAGTCTAGAGATTTAGGACGTGACATGGCTACATTGGCTAGGATTGTAGGCTGACCTAGTTGTACGATTGTAGGGCAAATTCACTCCATACCAAAATGTACAGCGTGCCATGTGTTTAATGATACAAATTCATTTTTTTCTTCTTTATTTACGAGCAATAGGCCAAGAACTGATCTGTAATGCATGTATTCATGCCTTGAGGCACTGTTTCGCTTCCGTATTAAAACACTTCTCTAGCTACAAAGCTCCGGAAATCGAAGTAACGTTAGAATGCTCAGTTTACGTATTGTTAAATGGTCGTTTCAAAATCTTTTTTCTTTTTTTCTCGATATAAGCTACGACTAGGCTACTGCTCTAAAAGATTGTCAATAGGTAGCCTATTCGGCCCTCAAACTATTCGAAGTGCATAACTCGGTGAAGTTTAAGAGAATGGAGGAGTTGAAAACTTCAAAATCGGACTTGACGTCACGCGCAGTCAGGCATAGTTCTGACCTAAAACACATACATTGTATCTCGACTCACCTCTTAGTTCCTCTTCCTGCGAAGATTTCCCACTTTCAAAGGTGCAATATCGAATTAAATCCCTTTCCCAGCAGAAATGGTGTTCTAAATGCTGGTAAATGTCAGATAGTGATTTTTCAACTCCCTCCCTAGTCCCGTTCTTTAGAGGGGTGGTACAAACTCACCCTTCAGCGATTCAAGAGCACAGCACACTATGATGCAGGCATGGGGCGGTGTATCAGGGGGACTCAGAACTTGTGGATTTCGTGATAATCGACTAAACTTTTCTATTAAACCGCAACGTCACTGAATTATTTGTGAATGACACATCTAGCCTAAAAGCCCCATTTTAAAAAGTCGACTAGTTACCAAATGCAGAGATTTGGTTACATCCGTCACCTCACCCGCAAATAGATGAACTTCAAAGTAGCTTACTGTATTATGATAGTATAGCCACCAATTAATATAACCTATTAGACATCATTTGAAAGGAAATCGAACAATAGGCACTGACAAAAGCTGCCTCTAACACATTATTTTAGTGGTCCCAAATGTGTTTTTATGAGTCCTCCACATCAGGTCTAAAACATAACAGGTCAGCTAGGAATGTCATTTTGCGTCTGCTCTAGAAAACCGCAGAAATGCTGCCACCATTTGGTATAACAGTGCGTCTACAGGTGTATAAGTCTGTAAATGGTGGAAAAGTTGTGCCACAAATCAAATCAAATTTTATTTGTCACATGCTTCGTAAACAACAGGTGTAGATTGCCAGTGAAACGCTTGCTTTACGGGTCCTTTTCCAGCAATGTAGAGTTAATATAAAGATGCAAAATAAAATGTGAAAATATTGACAAGCGGAATAAATCACAAGTGGATATAATAACGAGTAAAAAGTAACATGACTATATGAGGGAGTACCGTGTCGATGTGCAGGTGTACAAGGTAATTGTGGTAGCTATGTCAATATAAGTAGGGGTAAAGTGACTAGACGGTAGCAGCAGCGTATGTGGTGAGTGAGTGAGTGTGTGTGTGTGTGTGTGTGGTGGGGGGGGATAGAGTCAGTGCAAAAAAAGGATCAATGCAGATAGTCCTGGTAGCCATTTGATTAGCTATTTAGCAGTCTTGTTTAGCAGTCTTATGGACATACTTGAGTAAAAGTAAAGATACCATATTAGAAAATGACCTAAGTGAAAGTCACCCTGTAGAATACTACTTGAGTAAAAGTTTTTTTTTTTAATTTGGTTTTAAATATACTTAACTATCAAAAGTAAATGTAATTGCTCAAATATACTTCAAAGTAAAAATATTTTAATTCCTTATATTAGGAAAACCAGAATGGCACAATTTTCCTTGTTTTTTAAAAATTTACAGATAGCCAGGGGAACACTCCAACACTCAGCACATCATTTACAAACGAAGCATTTGTGTTTAGTGAGTCCTCCAGATCCGAGGCATTGGGATGACCTTAGATGTTTCTTTGATAAATGTGTGAATTTGACAATTGTCCTGTCCTGCTAAACATTCAAAATGTAACAAGTACTTTTGGGTGTCAGAGAAAATGTATGGAGTAAAAAGTACTTTACACCACTGCTTATGGCATGGGGGTCAAAGCTGTTCAAGGTCCTGTTGGTGGCAGAGAGAGAACAGTCTATGGCTTGGGTTAACACCTTGCAGAGTCTTGCATTATTTCAACCAAGTGCAGAGGCGACAACACCTCAGAATCAGGATGCTTGAATTACAAATCAACCTTTGAGTAGGGTGAAAGTTTAAACACTTTATCCTATTGGATACAGGTATTAGCATTGATGGCATTCACTGTACAGATAGGTAGATGTAGCCTGTAGTGGCATAGTTATAGTCATACTTATGACATGGGCTATATTATTGATAGTTTATTGTTCAGTGTTATACTGAACCTCATCAGGTGCTATCCAACAGCAACAGGCATTTTGACTTATTAAAGACTAGTATCACACATACCACAGAGTGCCAAAAATGTCATGAAAATCCACTCTGTGGTTTGTGTGTTGTTGGATCAGATCCAAGATCTTTTATGAAGTCACAGAGACAGCCATCACTTCATCTCCTCACCATTCAGATCATTAGAGACGAGGGGATGGCTGCCATTTGTGAGGTCATAAACAAATGCATAACAGCACCATGATATCACTCCAGTAAACATTGAAACAAGCAAGTCTCGCCGCAAACAAGAATCACAACTCGGCTACCTCTCTAGAGTGTGGTTACCATTTTATTTTCTCTACGGTTTGATTGACATGATGATGATTTCCAGATTTGTTTTCTGCTTTATTGTCCTGTTGATGATCTTCAACATCAAGCCTCTAGATCTTGAGGCCCTCCAGAACACCCTGATGCCTCTCATGGTCCCCAAACAATGGGCCAGCACCCTGTCCCTGCAGGGGGACCTCTTCACGGATGTGGACAATTTTGTCATTCAGCTATACGAGATCACCACAATGCCACCGCACCACCAGAGACCAGGGGGGCCCCAACGAGAACACCTTTGACCCAGGAACCAGTTCCTACTGTGACCCAGTAAATGCTTCTAACAACACCTTTGGCCAATAAGTGATTAAGCCTTACTGGTAGTGTGGGATGAATAACACCCACCAGGTGAGAACCAGGAAGGCCATCATTCAGCCCCAGATGGAAGACTGGCTCAGGACCCAACCAGGGACTGCCCCCACCTCTGGCCCAGGAAACTGACCATCCAGGTGGACATCATCCATGTGCAGGGTAATTTGCCCAAATTAATTAATAATTTAATTTGAAGAAAATGGAACAATAGTGACACAGCAATGCTTCCCCACCAACAAACCTCTGGCCCAGGAACCACTTTGAGAAACACCTCTGGGCCCGGGTGGAAGGCTTGGAGTGACTCTGCTCAGACCCTTGAAGAGATCTCCTGCCTCCTGGGAGCCTCAAGAGACGTCTACAGGTATGTTTTAGGAATATGAAAGAGCACTGTGGGCTGAGGATATTTTCAGAACCACAAATAATAATCGCATTAGCATCACTTTAATAACATACATGTGTATTTAACAGAGGCATTTTCTATAAAATTGAAGCCTAACTTTATATAAATACTGGTTTCCCTCTTAGACTGTCAAGAAAGCAGAGCTTGGCGAAGGATAGGACAAAGCAAGAGCTTGGCGAAGGATAGGACAAAAGCAGAGCTTGGCGTAAGGATAGGACAAAGCAGAGCTTGGCGAAGGATAGGACAAAGCAAGAGCTTGGCGAAGGATAGGACAAAGCGAGGCTTGGCGAAGGATAGGACAAAGCAGAGCTTGGCGAAGGATAGGACAAAGCAGAGCTTGGCGAAGGATAGGACAAAGCAGAGCTTGGCGAAGGATAGGACAAAGCAGAGCTTGGCGAAGGATAGGACAAAGCAGAGCTTGGCGAAGGATAGGACAAAGCACGGTGTAAGTCGAAGACTGTTCTGAAGATCAGAATGTCTGATCAGAAATCTTGATAAAGGCAGCTGGCTGTCAAAACGTTTAATTCATTAAATGTACTGTATTGGAGCAATAGACTGTGCTGTTTATTTCTTTTAATAAAGATCATTCATATATATATATTTTTAAATAAATACATATAATCTAAACTGAACAAAAATTTAAATTGTTGGTTCCAGGTTTCATGAGCTGAAATAAAAGATCCCAGAAAATTACCATAYGCACAAAAAGCTTATTTCTCCTTTGCCAAGATAATCCATCTACCTGACAGGTGTGGCATATCCAGAAGCTGATTAAACAGCATGATCATTACATAGGTGCAACTTAAAAGGCCACTCTAAAATATGCAGTTTTGTCACACAACATATTGCCACAGATGTCTCAAGTTTTGAGGGAGCGTGCAATTGGCATGSKGACTGCAAGAATGTCCACCAGAGCTGTTGCCAGAGATTTTAAGGTTAATTTCTCAACCATATGACGCCTCCAATGTYGTTTTAGAGAACTTGGCAGTAYGTCCAACCGGCCTCACAACCGCAGACCAAATGTAACCATAACAGACCAGGACCTCCACAWTCGGCTTCTTCACCTGCAGGATTGTCTGAGAACAGCCACCCGGACAGATGAAGCTGTGGGTTTGCACAACTGAAGAATCTCTGCACAAACTGTCAAACATCATCTCAGGGAAGCTCATCTGGGTGTTTGTTGTCCTCACCAGGGTCTTGACCTAACTGCAGTTTGGCGTCGGAACCGACATCAGTGGGGAAATGTTCACCTTCGATGGAGAAGTGTGCTCTTCACGGATGAATCCTGGTTTCAACTGAAACTGAAAAGATTTGACATGGGTCGTCAAATCCTCAAAAGGTTCTACAGCTGCACCATCGAGAGCATCCTGACTGGTTGCATCACTGCCTGGTATGGCGACTGCTCGGCCTCCGACCGCAAGGCACTACAGAGGGTAGTGCGTACGGCCCAGTACATCACTGGGGCCAAGCTTCCYGCCATCCAGGACCTCTATACCAGGCGGTGTCAGAGGAAGGCCCTAAAAATTGTCAAAGACTCCAGCCACCCTAGTCATAGACTGTTCTCTCTTCTACCGCACGGCAAGCGGTACCGTAGCACCAAGTCTAGGTCCAAAAGGCTTCTTAATAGCTTCTACCCCCAARCCATAAGACTCCTGAACAGTTAATCAAATGGCTACCCAGGCCCCTCTTTTACGCTGCTGCTACTCTGTTTATTATTTATGCATGGTCACTTTAACTCTACCTACATGTACATATTACCTCAATTACCTCGACTAACCGGTGCCCCCGCACATTGACTGTACCGGTACACCCTGTATATAGCCTCGCTACTGTTATTTGACTTCTACTGTTAAATTATCTGCTACTTTTATTTTWAAAAATGTACTTATCTGTTTTTTTACTTAACACTTACTTTTCTTAACTTCTTATTGCATTATTGATTAAGGGCTTGTAAGTAAGCATTTCACTGTTGTATTCAGTTGTTGTATTCGGCGCATGTGACAAATCAAATTTGATTTGAACTGTGCCGGGCAGATGGCAGACAGCGTGTAAGGTGTCGTGTGGGTGAGCGGTTTGCTGATGTCAATGTTGTGAACAGAGTGCTCCGTGGTGGCGGTGGGGTTATGGTATGGGCAGGCATGAGCTACAGACAGCCAACACAATTGCATTTTATCGATGGCAATTTGAATGCAGAGATACCGTGATGAGATCCTGAGTCCCATTGTCGTGCCATTCATCCACCACCATCTCCTCATGTTTCAGCATGATAATGCACGGTGTAACATTCGTCGTATAGAGGAAGAGAGGAGGACCAAGGCACAGCGTGAAAAGTATCCATTTTAATAGAATACGTTAAACAAACAAAATAACGATAAACGAGAATAACACGAAACGAAACAGTTCTGTCTGGTGCACACACACAAAGACTGAAAATAACCACCCACAAAACCCAACACAAAACAGGCTACCTAAATATGGTTCCCAATCAGAGACAATGACTAACACCTGCCTCTGATTGAGAACCATATCAGGCCAAGCACAGAAATAGAAAAACATAGATAAACAAACATAGACTGCCCACCCCAACTCACGCCCTGACCATACTAAATAAAGACAACCCCTTAAAGAAAAAAAAGAACTAGGACATGTTCAGCTTCCAGGAATTGTATACAGATCCTTGCGACATGGGGCCGTGTGTCAAAGGAAATAAAGGTCAGAACGTGACACACGGCCCCATGTCGCAAGGATCTGTATACAATTCCTGGAAGCTGAACATGTCCTAGTTCTTTTTTTTCTTTAAGGGGTGGATCAGCTTAATATTGCGGAAAGAATGTTGCTTCCAATGTAATTGTCTGCATCATTTCCAATACCCCATATTTTTGGGGTAAATATATATATCCATACACATATATACATACACACATACTTTTTAAAATAATATACCTTTATTATTATTCCCCGCAAACCCTACAACCGATCCCCCAATTGGAGTAAACTAAAACACTTCTGCTTTTACCTTCAATTTATACATCTTATACACATTTTACAGACACAGTCTACTTTATAATAGTTCTCTCTTGTTTGTTCTTAGTCCTTCCTCTATTTCTGATGTCCATCCAGTTTGATTTCTATTTGTAACTGTGCTATTTCACAAAGGTTCCGAACCTATATACATTTTACAGATCCCGTATGCTTCACATTGTTTATCTTGTTATTAGTCCCACCCTTCAGCTCCATTCAACCCCTCCCATCTATCTCTCAACATCATCCATTTTGGATTTCTATTTGCCATATATTTTTCAACTGTGCTGTGATGCTTCACAAAAKAATTGAACCTTCCTATTCTCATAGCTTCTACAGATTGTAAATTAAAAATAAACATTTTTGCTAAAATAATGATTATATTATTGATTGATTGACTATGGCTTTTCAAATCATCCAGTATTGCTATCTGTAGCGTTAGTTCTAGGCAAATGTTGCAATTCTTCAGCCATTCCTGGACCTGTGACCAAAAACGAGCTACATATGGACAATACCAAAATAAATGATCTAATGACTCTGCCTCCTCACAGCAGAATCTGCAGAGCTGGGAAGAGAACTGGGAGTTCCCCATTGGCCTTTTTACCGCATCTATAAAAAGGTATGGAAATCTGGATACCCCCACCCTATAGCCATATAATAAGCAGGAAACAGCCACTTTAAATGAACAGATATTTATTATTCAGTTCATCTCTTAATACATCTCTACCTTGTTATTACATCATCTCTATACAGATCGTTGCTATAAAAGAGACACTTGATCAGACGCCAATTTATTTATATCTACAAATATAAATAATCTTAGTACTATACATTACTCACCAATTATATTTTTTAATCATCTGATCTCAGAGAAACATAATGTAAACATCAGCCATTCACAGATATAAACATAGAGGCAACTTATCTTGGCTGTTTAAAATTAAAATATCTGTACATTATTATGAGTATAGCTATTTTCTACATTTAGTACATGCTTATTGTAAGGCTTCTCAAACATGAGAGATTGGAAATGGACTATAAGTGAGCCACGTGTGCAACTCTGTCGCACAACGTTGCAGAAGAAATGCAAAACATTTATGTGAAAGAAAAAATAAGTATGCCCCCGAACTCTGTTCCCTTTAAGGCTGATGTTTGCAGGTATTTCTGCCGGAGCATTTTCTGCCTGTGTCAAGATTTGGTTTCTTTACAGTCTATAACTAGTCCTATCCCTGTCAGTGTTAAAAAACAACAACAAAAAACGTTTGAGACCTCGGAGAAAGCAACCCTTTCAGGACAGCATCCGGTCCCTTAAGTCTAGTAAGGAAAGACACGTTGTAGAGACACAGAACATGACTTTCTTCTGCACACTACATTAAAACAATAACTTGTTGGACATATGTCTTTTAAAACTGATTTAAAAGTTTCTGCACTGAGACTAGATTGACCATGTCAATTTACATAATTCCAGGAAATAGATTTATCTGCTGAAATGTTTTCCCCAAAAATATTTAAGGACAAACAAGAACTCAAACAAAATGTTATTTTACATATTGTATAGATTATCAGAGCCTGGTGAGAATAAAAGCTCTTATAAAACAGCATGCTCAATTGAGGCATTTCACCGTTTTAGTCTGTAGTGCAATCACCGCCGTGGGAAACATTGATCACATGATTTAAACATGTTGTTGAATTGTTGCTCAGTTGGTAGGGCAAAGAGCTTGCAACGCCAGGGTTGTGGGTTTCGATTTCCACGGGGGACTTGTACAAAACAATATGAACATGTATGCACTCACTACTGTAAGTGTCTCTGGATAAGAGCATCTGCTAAATTACTTAAATGTAACTCAGACCGTTCAGTCCCTCTTCCCTGATATTTGTTCATGGTGGTATAACAAAGAGTCCTAAGAGAAAACTAATTCTGACTATTAGTAGTCTAGCGGTTAAGAATATTGGGCAAGTAACTGAAAGGTCGCTGGTTCGAATACCCCAGCCGAGTAGGTGAAACATCTGTTGATGTGCCCTTGAGCAAGGTACTTAACCCTAATTGCTCCAGGGTTGCTGTCAATAACGTCTGATCCCTGGCCGTGACCCCACTCTCCGAGGGTATCTCCGGGGGGAGTTGGGATATGCAAAAAACTCATTTCCAATTTACACGTGTGAAATAGGATAAATATAAGCGCCCACCTAATTATTATTGTTATTGTTTCCCCTATATAGCAAACAGAAGTATTCTGAAAGCGGTCAATCTTAAGGTATAGTAGGGGTGTAGCTCCTTTGTACAGCTCAAGTCATTACAGCAAGCTGCAACGGTAGCAGCAGCATTTGATAAACAAACAGGCCTCACTTCCCTTTTTATCCCCAAAGGCCTGCAGGCAGTCATGTTCCTCAAGCTTCCATTTCCTCTTGGTGCTAAGAGTGAACATAATAGTTGACTTAAAATGGAGCTTCTATTTTTTTTACATAGTTTTTTTTTTCACTGTTAAGTTTGCGCCATGATAAGATAAAAAAATATTTTGAACAAAGAATTGGTCCAAAATTAAATAAAAATAGCTTGTTGAATTTGTTGGGCTATAAATACTTTATTTTATTCTTTTTGAAAAAGGGAAATGCAAACTTATGTAAAACATAATCTTAATAGCCGAAATCTGATCAAATTTTTCACCCTGGCTCAGGAATTATGTGGAATCTTGAGGATTTTAGTTTCAGGAATGTCTGCTACCTTGACAAACACTTTTCCTTTCCATGCATCCAATGGAACACACACATTTCATATAATATTACTCCCTGTTACATATTAGAGAGCAATGATGGTTGAAGATAAATTCTACGATGTGATAGTTAAATAGCTTGGTTTTACGCAGCATTCAGCAATATGTTAGAAAACATATCTCTGAGGAGAAGGTCCTCTCTGCTAGCATTATAATTGTGTTTCCAATGTCCTTTGTTGATCGTCCTCCATGTCTACCTGTACCTCACAGAGGTAAGCTTAGCTTAATGATCCCCATTGCTAACGGTGACCGCCTCAGGACCAGCTGTGGAGGCGGGGAGGCGGGGCATCTTCTTCACTGGGCTTGGGATGTGCTGCTGGGAATAAGGAAGCCACACGTAAAAATCAGTTCCTGTTTTCTAATGTCACTTTATGTAGCTAATATAATGATTTAATTAAGGAACAATGGAGCTTGTTTTTTTCTGTCTCTGTGTGCATTTAGTTATTTTTATGTGTGGTGCCTGCATGCAAACTAAATGTCTCTCAGTGACCTATCAGTAACCTATTATTTCATTTATAAATTATTTGATTTCCGATTTACGTTGAACAATACAATTGTATTGTACCTCAGTGGCTGTGGTGGAGTTGACCAGGCCAGCCTCCAGGGGCAAGTCGTCGTTCAGGGAGCATCTGGAGTACTCCCGACGGTGCTTTTCGTCCACCCGGGTCAGATACCACGTCCCAGGGAACAGCTCCTCCACAGCGCCCTGGGGCACGTACGGTGCTGGATGGGAAAGGGACGGACATGGCTTCAAATGAAACATGAGTTCAATAAAGGCTCAGGCCTTTTTGTGTGTGTGTGTGAGTAGTTTGTGTGTGTGTGTCTGTGTAGTGTGTGTGTTTGTGTGTGTAGTGTGTGTGTGTGAGTAGTGTGTGTGTGTGTGTGTTTGTGTGTGTAGTGTGTGTGTGTGTGAGTAGTTTGTGTGTGTGTCTGTGTAGTGTCTGTGTAGTGTGTGTGTAGTGTGTGTGTCTTTGTGAGTGTGGACATACCTAGGTGGTGGGTCTCTTCCCTCAGCTGCATGTTTTCAGCGAACATGGCAGGTGACACCTTCCTCCTGGAGTCCAGTCTGGCCTTGAGGTCACACAGGCTGGCACAGATCTTATCCAATCCAGAGCCTGAGGGAGGGAGACGGCCAACCAACAGACATTAAATACAGACCCCGGGAAAGACCCAATACCTACTCATTCATAGTTCAACTAAATAACCAATGCTCAGTCCAAAAACAACCAGCTCAGTTCATAACCCCTAGCATTAGACAATTCTCCTCCCCTCATTTGCTCAGCCATCTAATCCAGAAGTGTCAAGACTAGAGGGAGGGGGAAACGGGTTAATTTCTAGTTCCTTGGAGGGTAAATATCAGTGGAACCCATCTCTATTGACAAGGTGTTTCCCCCATCCCATACAGGTGACGACCCCAGTGTGAGGTGAACCTACCAGGCGTGGCGTCCTGGGAGACTCGGAGGGAGTAGAGTGTGGCGGCAAACCCCGAGCCGTAGGAGAACAGGCCGATTCTCTGGCCCGCCAGGTGCTGAGGTGTGTGTCTGTCCAGGAACAAACGTGTTACACACAAACACTCCCTATGTGTGCCTCTCCATAACTATCATTTTAGCAACACTTAATTACAGTGTCCTTATTGCTACAGTGCTGAGATCTGTCTAAATACTGTATAACTATTGTAATAACAGTTACACTGTATTTACACTGTGCTTAGGTCAGTAAGGACAATGTAACACAGTAATTACAAACGTTGTCACACTGTACTTTCAGACATAATTACACAGTAATAATGACACTAATATTATGTGTATTTCTTCTTGCTGATGACTAATTCAAGTAGTAAGTTTTCATGTGATAATTTAATTATGTAAAATGAGTTGACTCTGATTCAGACGAGACTTACTGTGCGATGACAGAAGCAAGGCAGCCGTAGACAGAGGGGGTGTACATGTTGCCGTTCTGGTTGGAGACGAGGAGGGAAGCCTTGGTCTTTTGATCAAACATCTCTGTGCTGGCCTTCATGAAGGCCTTCTCCACATCCCTGTTGAAGTAGGTCTCCTCCGGCTTCACCTCCCTGCTCAGCACACAGACGGAAGGATAGAGCCTTTTAGAGTCATATATATACAGTGCCTTTGGAAAGTATTCAGACCCCTTGACTTTTTCCACATTTTGTTAGGTTACAGTCTTATTCTAAAATTGATGAAATCATTTTTTTTTTCATCAATCTACACACGACTCCATAATGACAAAGCAAAAACAGGTTTAGATTTCTTTGCAAATGTATAAAAAAATAAAACTGAAATATCACATTTACATAAGTATTCAGACCATTTACTCAGTACTTTGTTGAAGCACCTTTAGCAGTGATTACAGCCTCGAGTCTTTTTGGGTATGACGCTACAAGCTTGACACAAATGTATTTGGGGAGTTTCTCCCATTCCTCTCTGCAGATCCTCTCAAGCTCTGTCAGGTTGGATGGGGAGCGTCGCTGCACAGCTATTTAGGTCTCTCCAGAGATGTTAGATCGGGTTCAAGCCCAGGCTCTGGCTGGGCCACTCAAGGACATTCAGAGACTTGTTCTGAAGCCACTCCTGCGTTGTCCTGTTGGAAGGTGAACCTTCACCCCAGTCTGAGGTCCTGAGCACTTTCATCAAGGATCTCTGTATTTTGCTCCGTTCGTCTTTGCCTCGATCCTGACTAGTCTCCCAGTCCCTGCTGCTGAAAAACATCCCCACACCATGATGCTGCCACCTCCATGCTTCTTAGTAGGGATGGTGCCAGGTTTCCTCCTTCAATCTTGGTTTCATCAGACCAGAGAATCTTGGTCTGATGAGAACCAGGCCCAGTCCGCCTGGCCTTGCTGCTATTCCAGTTTCAGCTGTTCTGCCTGCGGTTATGGAACCCCTACCTGTCCCAGACCTGCTGTTTTCAACTCTTAATGATCGGCTATGAAAAGCCAACTGATATTTATTCCTGATTATTATTTGACCATGCTTGTCATTTATGAACATTTTGAAAATCTTGGCTCTCTCTAATTCTCTCTTTCTTTCTCTCTCTCGGAGGACCTGAGCCCTAGGACCATACGTCAGGACTACCGGGCATGATGACTCCTTGCTGTCCCCAGTCCGCCTGGCCTTGCTGCTATTCCAGTTTCAGCTGTTCTGCCTGCGGTTATGGAACCGCCACCTGTCCCAGACCTGCTATTTTCAACTCTTAATGATCGGCTATGAAAAGCCAACTGAAAATTATTCATGATTATTATTTGACCATGCTTGTCACTTATGAATATTTTGAACATCTTGGCATAGTTCTGTTATAATCTCCACCCGGCACAGCCAGAAGAGGACTGGCCACCCCTCATAGCCTGGTTCCTCTCTAGGTTTCTTCCTAGGTTTTGGCCTTTCTAGGGAGTTTTTCCTAGCCACCGTGCTTCTACACCTGCATTGCTTGCTGTTTGGGGTTTTAGGCTGGGTTTCTGTACAGCACTTCGAGATATTAGCTGATGTACGAAGGGCTATATAAAATAAACTTGATTTGATTTGTTTCATGGTCTGAGAGTCTTTAGGTGCCTTTTGACAATCTCCAAGCGGTCATGTGCCTTTTACTGAGGAGTGGCTTCCATCTGGCCACTCTACCATAAAAGGCCTGAAGGTTCTCCCATCTCCACAGAGGAACTCTAGAGCTCTATCAGAGTGACAATCGGGTTCTTGGTCACCTCCCTGACCAAGGCCCTTCTCCCCCGATTGCTCAGTTTGGCCAGGTGGCCAGCCAGCTCTTGGAAGAGTCTTGATGGTTCCAAACCTCTTCCATTTAAGAATGATGGAGGCCACTGTGTTCTTGGGGACCTTCAATGCTGCAGACATTTTTTGGTACCCTTCCAGATCTGTGCCTTGACACAATCCTGTCTCGGCGCTCGACGGACGATTCCTTCGACCTCACGGCTTGGTTTTTGCTCTGACATGCACTGTTAACTGTGGGACTCCAATCAAGTTGTAGAAACAACTCAAAGATGATAAATGGAAACAGGATACACCTGAGCTCAATTTTGAGTCTCATAGCAAAGGGTCTGAAAACTTATGTAAATAAGTTTTTATTTTAATTTATTTACAAAAACCTTGCACATACACTGGCCACTAGATGGCAGTGTATGTGCAAGGTTTTAGACTGAGTCAAKGAACCATTGCATTTCTGTTCAAAATGTTGTATCAAGACTGCCCAAATGTGCCTAATTGGTTTATTACCCTAATTGGTTTATTGCCCATATCAGATATGTCTATGTCCTGGGAAATGTTCTCGTTACTTACAACCTCATGCTAATCACATTAGCCTACATTAGCTCTACTGTCCCGTGGGGGACACACACCAATCCTGTAGTTTTTTTAACTGACTTGCCTAGTTAAATGAAGGTTAAATAAAAAATAWAAATAAATTGTAGATGTGTGTGGGAATAATATATCTATGGTAATTTATGACCAATCAAAAAGTAGTGAACTACGTAGCTAATAAGGTGCAAGCCTGACAGTGGAGTTCTAACCTGAAAGCCTCCAGGCCACTGAACGGTCCAGTCTCTGTGTTCGGCCTGGGGTGGCTGAGGAAGTCACTGAGCACCAGACGGGCTAAGGACTTCTGCACCAGCTTGCAGTAGGGAGAGTGGAACACCATGTAGCCAAAGTCCTCCAGGCTGAAACGCTTGTCCACACCCTCTGTGTAGAACATAGGACATGTTTTGAGCCAAACTGACAGGTGTCGCAGGAAAGCCAAGACCATCATCAAGGACCTCAGCCACTCGAGCCACGGCCTGTTCYCCCCGCTTCAATCACTCAGACGCGGGCAGTATTTGAGCATCGTGGCAAAAACTGAAAAACTGTCCAATAATGCAAAAACTGGCCAATAGCTTCTACCACCAGACCATCAGGCTGCTGAACAGCCACCACTAGTCACCTAGTTGCTCCCCCTGTCCCCTGCAACCCTGTGCATGTAACTAATAAACTCATCTAAAACAAAATACACAAGTTTTACTCAGATGGTCAATGATAAAACCGAACAGACTGGAGTCAAATACTACAGTATCAAATACTTTTAAATACCCAAGCTATCTCAGGAACAACAGAAACAATGGACTAGTCCCAAACTATAAACTAAGTCAAGCACACCTGAAATACACATATTGGAAGTATTTGGCATAATGTATTTGACCCAGGTCTGCTAGAAAGGCCGTACCAAGATTTCAATCAAGCTCATGGTTGGATAAGTTCCATATTGATAGTGGGCAAAAATACAAGCTTTGGTTAAAATGTTCTCTGATACTATAGAGGTAGGTGACACAAGGACAAAGTATTCAGGATCACTGTCCAATCCTGTACCTAACCTAACTACCCTCTGCGATGACATTAGCAACACACTACTTTCACTAAACCAATTTCAGGCCGCAGTGGAAATGAACCTTAGTTAACTACTTAAGACTATAAAGGGAACTATAGGCCTGGCCTAAGCCCACTTTACCTACTTAGGATTTAGCCTAAAGTGTTTGAATTAACCCGAGTGTTTGAATTGACCACGGCCTGTTGAAAAGGTATGGTGGATGCATTGAAATGAACAATGTTGTTATCAATTTTTAAACAAGCAAAGTGCATCTTACAAAATGTACAAATGCTAATTTCTCTCACCTCTTTGCCACTGTGCATGGATCTTGTTGCGATAGACAGAGTAACAGCGATCTAAGGCGCTGAGGTAGCACTCGATAGACAGCTTTCCGTCCACCACAGGATATTCTGACGCCATATCTGGCTTGTAGAAGTCGTAGGCGTGCTGCATGTGTGTACCCCGCAGACCTGCAAGGTCAAACATGACGCACCATTTTATTCCATGTRTAACTCKGTGTTGTTGTTTTTGCTGCCCTGCTTTGCTTTATCTTGGCCAGGTTGCAGTTGTAATTGAGAACTTGTTCTCAACTAGCCTACCTGGTTAAATAAAGGTGAAATTAAAAAATATATATAATTTATTTTACCCATTGTAGAGCAGGGTTGGGGTCAATTCCATGTCAATTCTAGTCAATTCAGAAAGTAAACCAAATTCCAATTCCACATTTTCCTCATTGAAAAGCATTGAAGGGAATTGGAATTTCAGCAGCAGTGTAAAGTACTTTTAAGTACTACTTACGTTGTTTTTTGGGGTATCTGTACTTTACTTGTTATATTTTTGACAACTTTTACTCCACTACATTCCTAAAGAAAATAATGTACTTTTTACTCCATACATTTTCTCTGACACCCAAAAGTGATCATTACATTTTGAATGCTTAGCAGGACAGGAAACTTGTCTAATTCACACACTTATCAAGTGAACATCCCTGGTCATCTCTACTGCAGACAGACACTGGATGAATGGCTGGCTATCTATGAGATGGAAACGTACTGACGGTGTCTTTGACGCATGGCTTGTTGAAATGTAAACAAAGCTGTGTATTCGTCAGTAAGATGAGCAGTGAGTGATATTKTGTGTATGTATGCATGTGTGTGTACACGCTTGTGTGTCAATACAATAGGTCTGAGTTGTACTGTTGAACTGATATTGACCTGAATGACTTAAACAAACAACAACAGAGGAACTGTGTCTATAATAAACAGGCTGGGGGGAGTCATGCTTCAGTCAGCAGGCTGGGGGGAGTCATGCTTCAGTCAGCTTGTCAACATCAACTATTTACACACAGTAGGATATTGACCTACCTCTGTCAAAAGCCAGTGGGGCGTTGGGCCCTACCAACATGGCTATCGCACCGGCGCCCCCTGTCGGCCGGGCACTTCCTGTGGCGTAAACTGCAATGTCTCCTGCCACCACCAGGGCATAACGACCTGCAGGGGGGCAGAAAGAGATGTCAGTAAGCAGACAGGTAACACAAATACTGAATATTCTTTATGAATAACAGATGATTTCTTCTCTCATTATGGACTGATACATTTGATTTAAGGTTATTCTATTGTCAGCATACTAGGTCCATTTAGAGGTAGTGTGTCAGACTTAAGAAATACGTCTTGTTTGTTCTTCAGTCAAATATTTGACTAAAATAGACAGTCTCACACACAGTCAAACACACCACACTTGAGAAGGTCAACAAAACGTTGACACAATGTCAACACAACGTTAAAAGCAACGCCTCTCACCGTCCCAGGAGCTAGACTCCACCCAGTTGACGGCGTTGAAGAGGGCGGCGGTGCCCCCATAGCAAGCGTTGGTCGTGTCAATCCCCTCCACGTCCGTGTTGCCCGATTCCTCGAACAGCTGCATCACCACCGTCTTCACCGACTTGGACTTGTCGATGATGGTCTCAGTGCCCACCTCCAAACGGCCCACCTGGTCGTAGGAGAGGCCATTCCTTTCCATCAGCCGCTGGACCACCGTCAGGCAGAGGGAGTTGATGTCCTCGCGGTCYGAGCAGAAGCCCATACGCGCCTGGCCCAGGCCCACCGTGTACTTGCCGGCCGACACGCCGTCAAACTGCTCCAGCTCGGCCTGGTCCACGTACTGTGAGGGGAAGTAGATCTCCAGGGCGATGACGCCCACATCTTTGGGCCACGTGGCCTCGCCGTTGGCTTGGGCTGATCCAGGCATTCTGTATGAGCTGGTTGGGAGAGAAGATAAGGATGAAGAGAGGTTTTAGAGATATGTTAATATGGGGAGTTTTTATTCATGGTGGAATGTGAGGTCAATAGGTTGATAAGGGAATTAAGTGCAACAGAGTAGTTCACGTCGTTATCCAGACCATGGTGCGCGAACCAGGGACCTTCTGCACAAAGACACTTAGCAGTCTAATCAATCGCTCCAACAAAACCAATCTGAATGTTATTCTGAAGCTGGTATCAAAAGGTATTTTCTATTGGTTGCATAATATTTCAAACATACATACTGAAGTAAATCAACTGGGAAAATGGCAGCTTGCATAACACCTGTTCTGAGTGTTCTTCCAGTGTGTTGAAGCTTGCTTGCAAATATTGTCTTCCTTGCTAAATGAACACACAAGCCCATTGGCAACACACGCACTGCGATGTTGGACAGAATGGAGACGCTAGCTAGCTACAACGAGAATAGGAGAAGGATAAAAGGTTTCGGAGTGGAGGAATATGGAAGGTGGATGGACAAACTTGAATCTGGCCCAGCGGTGGCAGGTCATGTAATAGCGGAAGCGGATGAAATGTTTGTTTCTGTTGGCGTGAGTGAAGTTGGTAAGAATGGGGCGGCAGGTAGCCTAGTGGTTAGAGCGTTGGACTAGTAACTGAAAGGTTGCAAGATSGAATCCCTGAGCTGACATGGTAAAAATCTGTCGTTCTGCCCCTGAACAAGGCAGTTAACCCACTGTTCCTAGGCCGTCATTGAAAATAAGAATTTGTTCTTAACTGACGTGCCTAGTTAAATAAAGGTAAAATAAAAAAAAGAATGACGATAATAAACAACAATGGAGCTAAAATAGCACAAGTTGGAAATGAACAGCAGTTTCTGGTTGGATTATGTTTCATGAATAAGGATGTTAATTTGGGAGACCTGTTTGCGGTTACTAAATTGGTGACAGACGAAGTGGAGTCGGGTCAGAGTGATCAGGAGCGGTATCATAGTGATTACATGTGTATCGAAAGAGCAAGAGGAAAAAGCTTTGTGGCTCTTTAAACTTTCAACGTACAAAGTGGAAAATGACGATTTTCAGAGTAGGGCGCAGAATAAAGGTGTCATCTCTGGCGATTCGCTGGATATCGAGGCTTCATGGTTTAGGGACAACATGCTGGTAATAGTTTGGGAATGTCAATTAACCTGTACTATGAGCATATGTACAAAAACTATTACAACRTTATAAAATGTAAAAAACTTTGTCCACCGGTCAAGAATTCACTGAGAATTCACCTGTTAGGGTAAAGGAGGTCAATGTAGCGAGGATCAGGGCTGTCGAGYAGGTCTTCTATGCGGAGGCTGTGAAAATTGTTGAGAGAGTAGAGATTATGAAGCTATGGCAGTGGATAACCAGCAGTCTATTGATGTCGTTCATCAGATAAAAGATTCTGAAATACTAATGGTGAAGATGGATTTTGTTGMGTTAATTGTACAGGACGACTACATTTTCAAAAAAATCTAAGAGACTGGATATCATTGTGAAAGCGGCAAAAATATTATTGGATCTTCAGTACTTCACGGCAGAAACATTGCAGGGAATACTGTCGGAAGATCAGTGGTGTAAAGTACTTAAGTAAAAATACTTTAAAGTACTACTTTTTTTTGGTATCTGTAAATTACTGTTTATATTTTTGACAACTTTTACTTTACTTAATTCCTAAAGAAAATAATGTACTTTTTAATCCATGCATTTTCCCTGACACCCAAAAGTACATTTTGAATGGTTAGCAGGACAGGAAAATGGTCCCATTCAAGCACTTATCAAGAAAACATCCCTGGTCATCCCTACTTCCTCTGATCTGGTGGACGCACTAAACACAAATGCCTCATGTGTAAATTATGTCTGAGTGTTGGAGTGTGTCCCTGGCTAAATTTAAAATTTAAAAATATTTTTTTTATAATCTTTTTTATTTTACTAGGCAAGTCAGTTAAGAACAAATTCTTATTCACAATGAAGGCCTACCATTTTGCTTAATATAAGGAATTTGAAAGGATTTATACTTTTGATACTTAAGTATATTTCAGAAATTACATTTACTTTTGATACTTAAGTATATTTAAAACCAAATACTTTTAGAATTTTACTCAAGTAGTATTTCACTAGGTGACTTTTACTTGAGTAATTTTCTATTAAGGTATCTTTACGTTTACTCAAGTATGACGATTGGGTATTTTTTCCACCACTGTGGAAGATACTCCACCTTCTCAGGTTAGAGCCTGTGTAGGAATCTGAGTAGACATTTTAAACTGACTGAAGGATTACATTGGTTTGTGGGGGAAGTCTGAAAAACATACCAGCCTTCTTCTTATTATAATTTTTATTTGTGGACTACATCCTAAAAGGTGCATTGACGCCTCCTACTGGGTGGGGTGAAAACTGAGCGACTTTAACGCAGAAAAAAAGGGAATAGGGGAAGTGTTGATCATCAGGGAAGCAAACAATGTGATCAGCAGATGTCTTGCAGTAGTGAGTAATTGCGCTAGCATGCTCTACGCGTTACTATTTCCTCTATCGTCTCCTTTTTCGTGATTTTTTASCTAGCTAACGTTAATTGGCTAATAAAAATCCAAGAAGGAGAGTTGATTGGAAGCTAGCTAGCTAATGTTAGCTCTGCAAGTCCATGGTTGGTCTGCCATCAAGTGTGTCAGAACGACAATATAGTGGAAGAGGATAGCCATAACAGGGCTAACTACAGCTACAATCTCTACAAGCCATGTAATCAAATTCTAGCTGATGACAGCTAGCTAGCTACTTAGGAAATTCGATTACTAGCTATGGCAAAATATGTCTGTTCACATAATCAGTCATCGAGAACATTCACAAAACCATTGACGATAGGTATCATCTTACCTTACAATCATAGGGTAATGACAAGATGTCTGTTTGCTGTCCTTAGAGGCTAGCTAACCAGATCATAAGGTCAGAACTCGATGTGACCACAGTCGGACGAAAGAGCGGACGGACCAGCTTCCGTTTCGAATTCTCTGAACAACCGTTCGACGTAGAATGTTACAATGTAGSACGCTCTCGTGAGTTCCTCTCATGTACCACGTTTGTTACTTTGTAATAACAGTGGTACTTTGTAAAAGGGCAACACCTGGCAGCACGATATGCATCCAAGATTAGATTTAGGATCTATTCTACTAATACCATAAAATAATTAGCAACTTAATTCAGCACCCCTCAGCAATCTAACTTGGAGCAAAATTGATATGCACCTAAATGAATAGTCGTCTAGGCTACTAATTTGGAGCAACGTTTCTTAGGCTATATCAATTTAGATGACCAATTTTGACCGCAAAGTAGATAACAGAATACTGATGATTTATCCATCACAGACAGAACACTCCGTTGACCATCTTGACTCGTGTACAGAAGCTTAACTTTTATCGTCACCTAGTTTAAAATAATATATGCCATAAAACCAAAAATTGGTGTAGCCTATTTAACAGGTATAATTACTTTTACAGTAGCCTGTACCGCTATAGCCCAGTATACCATCGTGTGGATTGGAGAAAGGCAATCCCGTAATCAATCCGTGTACTCACCTTGAAAAAGTAAGTGGTCTATCACTTCAATTATATAACCAGCCAAACTTTAGTCCCTTAACACTTTCTTGGCAGTAACGAATGACTTCAACATGCAAAACATCAATCCATTTATATATGACGAGTGTACTGTACCTGTGAACGACACCCCGTTTTCCAAGTGCCGAATACATGTCCAATCATAACAGAGATCCAAAGTTCTGAAGTTTCGGCATTGCCCACCCCTTTACGTATCCGACCAATCCACGAGAGGTAAAGAGAGACCATGCGCCGCAGCAGTCGAAGCGGTTCAATGGGGTGAGGGAATGACGGTGTATGGTGAGAGAGTATGGACCAATCAGGGAGCACGTCTGACTGCTGGCGAGGTAGTCAGAGACCTCCAKGCTCGAATCCGCGAGGAAGCTGAAGTGTCTCCTTGACGACCAGGGGCTGGATATTCACGTGCATGGTATTGGTGGATCTCCTCATCCTGCCATTGATCATGAACTTTCCTCTTTTCTTTCTTGCTTTAAAAGGAACACTTATACAACCTATTCTTGTTTGGCCGGGGTAGGCCTTCATTGTAAATACGAATTTGTTCTTAACTGACTTGCCTAGTTAAATAAAAGGTAAAGAATATATTTGGAAAAAATGAAGTTAAAATATACACCATGTGCTTGGTGGCTASGCTACTGAGATGTTTCCTACAATAAACCCAACAGTCAGAATAAAATATAATCATGATATTCTAAAATAATAATAATATTCAATATGTTGGAAGAATAGGCTAACTTTATTTTTCCTAAAGGGGACTTTGACAWATCTGGGAGATTTTGTTGGTAAAAATTGCTTCCAAATTCAGTCAAAACTGAGTCCTTATTTAGGCCTTGGTCAAAGAGCAATATATATTTATTGGTCCTATCTCACCAAGCAAGTGTTCAATGTCCTGACCCAACCAACAACTTTGTTTCCCAAGTAAAGTACTCAAGCAACCGGTGCATAAAATATTTCATAGCTTGAAGTTTTCCTTGTATGTTGGGACAGTGTTCTGACTGCATGGTGCATTTTAAGATTACCGTTTAAGAATGCATGTCTTTGAAAATTATTCTATAGTATGGCTTGCTTGCTGTGGGGTTGCCATTGCTCTCACAATGGGAAATAGTAACATACTGTAACACTGTAAGTCAACCCAGTGTACTTGATCATAATTTTCTCTGAAACCAAACCAGTGACAGTTTACCAGGTGGTGTCACTCATATGCTTTACCGCAATGAGAGAGCTAGGTTTTTGTAGTTAAAGAAAAGCTCTGATTGATCATGTTAAAACTAAAACCAATAAAACTTGACACCTTTCAGTAAATGTTGGTTGCACATAACAATAAGTCTTAGGTTTTTAGATGTTAGTGAGTTAAATTGTAGTTACATCTTTGTTTTTATGTTTGTCTGATTGGATCTTTTCCTACTTTTTCAAGGATGCATATTTGTCCTCTTTAATGTTTACAAATTTATCAAAGAATAACCAACGAGTAACGACCCTCCCTTTAATGTTCATATTGTTTAAGTATCTATATGTAACAGGGTTAGAAAATGTCCCTGTTCAGTGGCTTCCTCACAAAATGTATTGTTTTTCATATTTTTCATGTGGTAAGAGTGACCTCAATTGGTATAATGTGATACTGCAGTTCTTTGGTGACATCCTGGTTTTTGCAATCTCCAGGGCCCGTTTTTCCAAAGGTACCTGCAGGACTTSCCAAATAGGATAGGATTAAATGTTAGAATTGTGATTTTCAAAAYTGAAAAATGTGATTATGATTCTCTGGATAGGAATAAGGATTTGGTCACCCAATCTCACCTTTAAATCAGGATTAAATATTGTTTTTGCTTTTTTCAAAACTCAAAAAAGGTAGTGATTAGGATAGTTTTGATCCCAAAAATCTGGATTATCTCGATCCCACTGGAAGGGTGGAGTCAGAGTGGCACTACAACCTAGACATTTCTATGTAAYGAAAGTGAGCATCTGAAAACCAAAGGTTCATTATATTCAATTGACTGCCGTATAGGTATGTGGTAAATTGTTATTGAAAAGTGTCAAATACTTATAAGTGATATGCAGGCTCTATTATTTTTAATCAAGGTATCTTTATTCATGTACAGTAGTTTACTCATCTGTTTCCCTTTGACAGTGTAGCAGTAGTACCACAGCCTGTCCATTAGATGGCAAGTAGCCTGTTCAAAGCACTGAAAATCCGGACTGTGATATCCGGATCAGAATGATCCTAACCGATTATTTTCTTAAAAACCGTCTCAAACACAGCCAGATTGATCTGATCCTGGATAGCAAAGAAGAAGATTACAGAATCCGCATAATTCTGATCCAGATACAAAGTTTTGAAAAAACGAAATGTTGTAACATATATAACTGGGTGAGTTATATAGAGACCTATCCAAATATGGATTGTAATTTCATGCAATTCTGGACTTTGGCCCTGGTTTCATGCAATTCTGGACTTTGGCCCCAGGGCCCAGTTTTTCAATTTTGAAATTTGGTTGTGCATCAGCTATTTTTCTATTGTTATGTCAGTCACTGACAGGACACTCAATTAATTAGCCCATGTCAGCAAACAATTTTTAGATTGGTAAATTAGTCTAGCCAGCTATCATCATTGAATTACCGACTGGGGGGCCCCACTGATTTTGTTAGTCACTCTCATTCAGTGTACAAACGACTAGCTGGAGCTTGTCTGACCGGTTGGCTGTGAATGCCCTCACCCACTACTCAATGCTGATAGTTAAGATTCTGACTCATTGTAGCCTGTACTCAATGCTGATAGTGAGTCAGAATCTTAACTACACACTATCTGGCAAGAACAAGGCAGATGTGTCCATATCCAGAATTTCATTGGCTCTTTGTCACCACCACACATTACCAAACACACACACACACACTTCATAGTTTTATGAAAGAAAGGAAATAAACACGCATATTAACACTGGTAATGCAGCTATACAATCAGGTCTGTACATAGCCCTTGATCATAAATCTCAGTTCCATTACATTACACATAAGAGTCATTGGACGAAGGCGTCTTCTGTATGGGGGAGTTTTGTTAAGAACCCTRATGCTCAATCTGAACATTAACAATTTCAGTATGGTTTTGCGAGCTTAAAAAGGTCCTTATCTTTCATATCAGCGAGAAATAATAATAAATAAATAACTAAAGGTTAAATTGAGACACGTTTATAAGGTTAGTTTTAGTGTTCCCATATGGCCATATCACAGTGCATTTTTACAGAAGACAGGTGTATATTTAGCATTTGTGAAGTTATTTTGATGTGACATTATAGTAAAGGACTTTATGTTTCTAGAACCTTATCGCAACTGAGAATCGATTCACGTTTAGATGGAGTATTTGATTTATTTATATTTGGCTGCCAGAGCCAGTCTAACTCTAAAAAATAACATAAGATCATTGGAGCTTATTAAAACCTCTACGGGATCGGTGTCCCTAAACCGGGACAGTTGTTGYTCAATATGCGATAATGTGACTAGAATGACGTTGTAAACAACAGACAACTTTACGGGACATAGACATGTGTTATTTGGGCAGAAAGCTTAAATTATTGTTAATCTTAACTGCAGTGTCCAATTTACAGGTGGTATTACAGCGAAAAAATACCATGCTATTGTTTGAGGATAGTGCACAACAACAACACATTTTTATCACAGCAACTAGTTTTATACATTCACCTCTGAAGGTATATAATGTACTTACATTCAGWAATCTTGCTCTGATTTGTCATCCTGAGGGTCCCAGAGAAAAACAGTAGCGTAGTTTTGTTTGATAAAATAAATGTTTATATTAATATGTAGGAACTGGGTTCTACAGTTTGCTGTCTCTGGCTCCACACCTACCCCGCCCGGCCATCTARATGTGTGAAGGTTAGTGTCTTTTYTGTTGGGAAGCTAATGATCCATCATGTATGACATTCCTGGGAGTGTGTAAACTTAMATTTTTATTACCATAGCATTTTTGTATGTTCTCTATAGTTATGTACTTGAACATGTATAAATTGACCAATTCGGCACATTTGGACAAACTCCTGGCAGGCTTGATACAAAATATTGTGGAGTCACTGRATCAGTCTGAAACTTTGCACACTCACTGCCATCTTGTGGACAACATCTAAATTACAACTATAATCCTAATCAGTATCTGGCCTCTCTCTTGCATTTCAAAGATGCMAAAAAATAAAACACGTTTTTTTGTTTGTATTATCTTTTACCAGATCTAATGTGTTATATTCTCCTACATTAATTTCACATTTACACAAACTTCAAAGTGTTTCCTTTCAATTGGTATCAATAATATGCATATCCTTGCTTCAGGTCCTGAGCTACAGGCAGTTAGATTTGGGTATGTCATTTTAGGTGGAAATTGAAAAAAAGGGTCCGATCCTTAAGAGTAAGAGTACATCTTACTCAACAGGTAAACAATTCTACCAGCTAACAGAACAAATAAGTTACAGATGTAACAAGATAACTATCTCTAGCAAAGTCTCAGAAGCAAGCAGTAATTATAGTAAACAATCCCATAAAATATAAGCCACCAATTTACATTGCAGATGCACTTCTAGAATACACACTGATAACTTTGGTTGGCAGCCAAATTTGTATCTTCATCTAATATGGTGTAATTGTAGACTAAATATGGTGTAATTGTAGACTGAATATGGTGTAATTGCAGACCGCACCCCGGGGCGTTTCTTCTTCTACTAAACTAATGGCGAAGAGGGAGAGAGGCCAGTGGAGATGCATGAATTGCGCAAGAAGGGAAAGTTGAACACAGATGTGTAAATTAGAAGTTCATTAATTCGCTGGGCTATTAAGCCACCATTTGTATGCTAGCCTACTACAGTGGATTTAGGCGAGTGAATTTTGGAGAAATATTTTTTGTCTATCGCATGTTTTGTGCCAATGAATTAAAGTTGAAYGTCGCCAAATGCTTCAGTTTAATTAAATRTGCAATGAAGAAGTAAAGTGCCTAGGCCTATTTAATGAAACCCTGGCTGTTGACGTAGGCAACAGATCGCAAAGCAGGGAATCACCATTCCCCACTGAGGTAATTTTTGGAAATGGCAAATTCACTTTCTCATCCATAAACGCATATCAAGTGTAAGTACGCTGTCCAGCAGTTCATATCAACAGGATGGGGGGGCTTTTCATTAGGAGGAACGTCTAAYGCGGATCGCTAAAATAAKGATCACATTTCCTCARTWTAAATATTAGACCTATGGGGAMACCTRTACATTTGGCAGCCAAGCAYGAGTGATCAWTGTAGCTTTTTATCGTMTAGMCATGTTGAAATATCTTCACGCCTAAAATAAAAATCACCAGCCTTCCGTCATAAGATTCAATGAATGACATTTTTTTATTAGGCCTACAGGGGGCTGTTTAGACAAATAAGGCACATGCTTGGATACTAATTACATAACCAACATCTAGTAATAATATAGCTGTCTCTCTCCCCCTTCAAACTTTCCTTGTCAATGAATTTGATAGGCAACATTATTTCAGCATTATGCTATAATGTAGCCTAGGCCTACTTTCTGATAGACTACAGGCAAGATTTGAAGGTGAGCCTATAGGTTTTGAATATGTGTTYAAGAAAGGARAAATGTGATTTGTGTGTGACTGAGGTGCACTGGTKGCTTTGAKTGATGGGTCTGTGAGGGAACATTTTACGTTTGTGTGTATCAGATTGTACACAGATCGTATGTTTAGCATAAATGCTGCTTTTCTAATAACCAATTAGACTGGGTTCATGCAAGTGATTGATTGATTGTGCATGGGAGGAATTCTCACTATCAGTATAAGCAATCTGGCAGTACGCCCATAAAATTGCTTTGAGAACAAAAGGGGGGGTATCTCAGTTTCAAGATCTCAGCTTGGAGAGAAGAAGCCTCGTGAGGTTTTGGTCAGTCACGTGCAGGAACCAAAGTTAATGATGAATAGTGTAAATCATGCTTCTATTACTTTTTTACAATAGCCGTATATAAGAGAACTAACAGGACTGCCCCCAGAGAGCTCCTGACAGACCTTAAGTTTGTTGGAACTTGCTGATAATAAATAATTATTCCTTTAATATTGACTTCAGGTATCCCTGATAGTAATTTCTACAACAGGTCCTTTTAGTGTGTGTGTGTGTGTGTGTGTGTGTGTGTGTGTGTGTGCTGTCTCTTATACACATCTAGATGTGTATAAGAGACAGTCTCCATCCAGTTGGTATATAATAAATGCATGTACTTACTTATAAGTGATATGCAGGCTCTATTATTTTTAAAGAGTCTGGTACTCAGGGGAGATGGAGTAGAATGTTAGTAAAGAGTCTGGTACTCAGGGGAGATGGAGTAGCAATGTTAGCTAAAGAGTCTGGTACTCAGGGGAGATGGAGTAGAATGTTAGCTAAAGAGTCTTGTACTCAGGGGAGATGGAGTAGAATGTTAGCTAAAGAGTCTGGTACTCAGGGGAGATGGAGTGGAATGTTAGCTAAAGAGTCTGGTACTCAGGGAGGATTGGAGTGGAATGTTAGCTAAAGAGTCTGGTACTCAGGGGAGTGGAGTGGAATGTTAGCTAAAGAGTCTGGTACTCAGGGGAGATTGGAGTAGAATGTTAGCTAAAGAGTCTGGTTACTCAGGGGAGATGGAGTGGATGTCAGCTAAAGAGTCTGGTACTCAGGGGAGATGGAGTGGGAGGTTGTTAGCTAAAGAGTCTGGTACTCAGGGGAGATGGAGTGAGAATGTCAGCTAAAGAGTCTGGTATCAGGGGAGATGGAGTGGAATGTTAGCTAAAGGAGTCTGGTACTCAGCGGAGAGATGGAGTGGAATGTTAGCTAAAGAGTCTGGTACTCGGGGGAGATGGAGTGAATGTTAGCTAAAAAGAGTCTGGTTACTCGGGGAGATGGAGTGGAATGTCAGCTAAAGAGTCTGGTACTCAGGGGAGATTGGAGTGGAATGTTAGCTAAAGAGTCTGGTACTCCGGGGGAGAGGAGTGGAATGTCAGCTAAAGAGTCTGGGCTCAGGGAGATGGAGCTGG
>NC_036842.1:37268012-37317591 GCF_002910315.2 Salvelinus sp. IW2-2015 | reverse complement strand
GAATGTTAGCTAAAGAGTCTGGTACTCAGGGGAGAAGGAGTGGGTTTCCTCACTCCATCCATCATGCGGGGTCAGTCGGTGTGATATCAGGAAACGCCCATTGATACCTGCCATCGGTCAGTCCCGGTTTTATGAGACTAATGGTTTCTCGACACAGGGGATTTGTTTACATAACAGGTTAAGATAATTAATGTGGCAGGTTATGTGAATTAGCGTGGCAGGTTAGCCAAAGGGTTAGGGTTAGCTACACTCCTACAGTTGTAAACAACGGTTGTACCCCACACACAAGAAACGGCTAAGGACCAAATCAAATCAAAGATGGCGAGCATCAATGGGTGTAATTTGATAGAGTGGAAGGGGTCAGAGTCCAAATGTACATTCTGGCATGCTGATTGGTGGAAACCAGGAGGCAATGAGGGGTTTGATTAGTCTTGCYCCTGTAGGTGGGTTTTGCACCAGCTGAAATTCGATTGCGTTTGTTTAGGACCCRGGCTGCCTCCCGGGCGTGAGCCAGGTGCCCGTTCAACCCCACGGCGAAGTCATCKCAAAACAAAAATGAAGTAATTAAGCACGTGGTGTAATGAGAAGGATTCTGTTATTTTCACAGTTTTCAATTTAAACACTTTATCTGACTTCCCAATTGTCATGATGGAGACCCGGCAGTGAATTATCCGGCTTAGTTATGTTTAGTAACTCTTAAAATCAGACAATTAACATGCAGTCCACAAGCTACTATCTGCTAGTCCTCATTGCTAGGTTAGYCATATCCGGTTATGACGATGACACGCATAACCAATCAATTACGGAGATATCTTTCAGACATCACTACATCTCCCCTTTTCTGAGAGAAATAAACTGTAACACCCTCTGTACCTAATACAAATATTCACCCTGTGGATCGTTTCAATACAAACTATTTGTATTTCAATGACATATTTTTTCAGTAACATAAGTTTTGTTTTTCTTTAACATCGACAATACACATAACTGTGTCAACTAGGACATGGGGGTAGACAGCCCTTTGTCCACAGCAACATAAGGATTATTCTGCCCTGAAACAGTTGCTGTTCCTATACCTCTTTCTTTCGTTCTTTTTTTTCTCGGGTGTCTCTGAACCTCAGTGGTAGTTTTACCTCTCGACCTCTGGAGGTCATTCTCACCAGTTGTGGTGAGGCTGGCTGAGGTGGTGGACTGAGTGAGGGGATGAGAGTTGGCTGGCTCACAGGCGGGGCCTGGTAGACTGGATGGCTCACAGGCGGGGCCTGGTAGACTGGATGGCTCACAGGCGGGGCCTGGTAGACTGGATGGCTCACAGGCGGGGCCTGGTAGACTGGATGGCTCTTTTCGTTGATGCTGCATGCCTGTCTCGCTGGAGAAGGTGGACTCTAGAAAAGCCTGACGATGCTCGCCTGTTTTTCCGAAGCGATGGGTGCCATGTTCAGTTTCCACAACGTAGATCTCCGGCTCTGAGATTTTGCTGATGACAAACTGCTGGGTTTTCATCCTTCTCCTCTTCCAGCTTGACTCTGACCACTGTGTTCAGGGTGTAATACGGTGGGGCGCACTGAATGCTTCCTGATATAGAAGAACTGGTAAGCTTGTTTGGCTTTCTGGTCCTTCTGTTTAACACTGTTGTGGCTGATAAGTTTTGGTTGTATATTTCCATCCAGCACGGGGACCAACGTCCGGATCTGACGTCCAGTCATGAKTGGTGCTGTGCTTGCTCCTGTTGCGCTAATGGGGACGTGGCTCGGTTGTTTAAGAATTCACATTAGCTGTCTGTACAGCACTCTCCGCTGCTCTATTTGCCTGCGGGCAATGGGGACCGGAGGTGGTATGAGCCAAACCATACTATCTGAACTCCTTGAACTCAATGCAGACAAACTGAGTAGCGTTGTCGCTAACGAGCTCAGTAGGTATCCCCCATCTTACAAACATACCTTTGAGGCGGGTGATGACCTGCTGGCTAGTGGTAGTGGGCAGGTGAGCTATTTCTATGTCCCTACAATAGTAGTCCACCACTAGGAGGTATTTCTTGSCCTMTAGCTCACACAGGTCAGCTGCGATCTTCTGCCACGGACCCTTAGGTAAAGGTGTCATGACAAGGGGTTCTCTCTTCTGAGTTGGTTTGTTCTCTGTACAGAACCTGCATGACGTGCATCATTTTTCTCACGATGTSGGTGCTGATGCCCGACTACCACACCGACATCTTGGCTCTTTCTTTGCCCTTTGTCAGCCTCATGTGACCTTTATGTATCTGTTGCAGAACTTCTCTCTGTGAAGCTGGGATGCCAATCCTGTCTTGATATAGCACAAGTCCGTCCCGCTCTGATAGATGTGTGTGGTATCCCTGTAGCGTGTAGGGTAGCTGCGCCATTCTCTGAGACCAGCCTTTTCAGATGTAGCCAATGACCATTTGGAGGTGTGCATCATTGCGTGTCGCCTCTCTGATGTCATCCAGCCTGTGTGCAGACACTGGTCTGCTCTCCCCCACAGCTTCCACATATGCTTTGACTTCTTCTTCTGTGTCTGACGTGTTTACTTTCAATGGGTTTCTTGACAGTGTGTCATCCACCACTAACTGCTTCCTAAGAAACACTGCTTTCACTTTGAAACGTCTGAGGCGCATGAGCAGTCGCTGACACATGAGTTGTGCTTTGTCCAGGTCGTAYGTGTTGATCAATGGAACGAGTGGCTTATGGTCTGTCTGTAAAACAAAGCTGCCCTGCAGGTAGCAGTCAAACCGTTCACATGCCCACCWGCCAGGCACTCTTTTTCAATTTGCGCGTATCTGTTAGTGAACGTGAACAAAATGCAACAGGACAGAGTTCGCCACCCTCTTGTTCCTGTAGGAGGGTAGCTCCGAKGCCATAGCTGCTTACGTCCGCACTAACCACAGTTTGTTTGCTGGCGTCGTAGTATGCTAATACGTTTGTTGACACTAACATAGCCTTGACCTTGTGGAAGCCCTGCTCCTGTGGGTTTCCCCACATCCACTCTGTCTCTTTTTTCAACAGCTCAGTGATGGGGTGTAGCACTGATGACAGGCCCGGAAAGAATTTCCCCAAGTAGTTCACCAGTCCCAGTATCTGGCGAAGCTCAGTGATGTTTGTTGGACTGGGCATCTCGGAGAYGGCTTTCACAATGCTGTCATCCGGATTTATCTCATCCGGCTTTATCTCATCCAAGTACAGGATCTCCGACTTCCCACAGTGRCACTTGTCTTTGTTCAKCTTTAGTCCTGACTCTTTGATGGTCTGTAGCACTTTGCTCAGATTCCTGTCACGTTCTTCCTTATTTGCACCGTAGACCAGCATGTCATCCATCACGACGACTGTGCCTTCGTGTCCTCTCAGGAGCTTGCTCATCTCCCTCTGAAAGATCTCTGGCTCGTTGTTTATTCCTAAAGGAAGGCACTTTTTTCGGAAAAAAGTTTTGCCCATGCTGCAGAGGGCTCTATCAGTCCACTAATACAGGACTATTAAAGCCCATACTGCAGAGGGCTCTATCAGTCCACTAATACAGGACTATTAAAGGCCCAGCACTGCAGAGGGCTCTATCAGTCCACTAATACAGGACTATTAAAGCCCAGCACTGCAGAGGGCTATATCAGTCCACTAATACAGGACTATTAAAGCCCATGCTGCAGAGGCTCTATCAGTCCACTAATACAGGACTATTAAAGCCCATGCTGCAGAGGGCTCTATCAGTCCACTAATACAGGACTATTAAAGGCCCATGCTGCAGAGGGCTCTATCAGTCCACTAATACAGGACTATTAAAGGCCCAGCACTGCAGAGGGCTCTATCAGTCCACTAATACAGGACTATTAAAAGCCAGCACTGCAGAGGGCTATATCAGTCCACTAATACAGGACTATTAAAGGCCAACTGCAGAGGGCTCTATCAGTCCACTAATACAGGACTATTAAAGGCCCAGCTGCAGAGGGCTCTATCAGTCCACTAATACAGGACTATTAAAGGCCCAGCACTGCAAGGGCTCTATATCAGTCCACTAATACAGGACTATTAAAGGCCCAGCACTGCAGAGGGCTATATCAGTCCACTAATACAGGACTATTAAAGGCCAGCACTGCAGAGGCCTATATCATCCACTAATCGGATATTAAAGGCCCAGCACTGCAGAGGGCTCTATCAGTCCACTAATACAGGACTATTAAAGGCCCAGCACTGCAGAGGGCTATATCAGTCCACTAATACAGGCTATTAAAGGCCCAGCACTGCAGAGGGCTCTATCAGTCCACTAATACAGGACTATTAAAGGCCAACTGCAGAGGGCTCATCAGTCCACTAATACAGGACTATTAAAGGCCCAGCACTGCAGAGGGCTCTATCAGTCCACTAATACAGCTATTAAAGGCCCAGCACTGCAGAGGGCTCTATCAGTCCACTAATACAGGACTATTAAAGGCCCAGCACTGCAGAGGCTATATCAGTCCACTAATACAGGACTATTAAAGCCCAGCACTGCAGAGGGCTATACAGTCCACAATACAGGACTATTAAAGCCCAGCACTGCAGAGGGCTATATCAGTCCACTAATACAGGACTATTAAAGCCCAGCACTGCAGAGGGCTATATCAGTCCACTAATACAGGACTATTAAAGGCCCAGCTGCAGAGGGCTATATCAGTCCACTAATACGGACATATTAAAGGCCCAGCACTGCAGAGGGCTCTATCAGTCCACTAATACAGGACTATTAAAGGCCCAGCACTGCAGAGGGCTATATCAGTCCACTAATACAGGCTATTAAAGGCCCAGCACTGCAGAGGGCTCTATCAGTCCCTAATACAGGACTATTAAAGCCCAGCACTGCAGAGTGCTATATCAGTCCACTAATACAGGACTATTAAAGGCCCAGCACTGCAGAGGGCTATATCAGTCCACTAATACAGGACTAATAAAGGCCAGCACTGCAGAGGCTCTATCAGCTCCACTAAACAGGACTATTAAAGGCCCAGCACTGCAGAGGGCTCTATCAGTCCACTAATACAGGACTATTAAAGGCCCAGCACTGCAGAGGGCTCTATCAGTCCACTAATACAGGACTATTAAAGGCCCAGCCACTGCAGAGGGCTCTATCAGTCCACTAATACAGGACTATTAAAGGCCCAGCACTGCAGAGGGCTCTATCAGTCCACTAATACAGGACTATTAAAGGCCCAGCACTGCAGAGAGGCTATATCAGTCCACTAATACAGGACTATTAAAGGCCCAGCACTGCAGACGGCTATATCAGCCACTAATACAGGACTATTAAAGCCCAGCACTGCAGAGGCTATATCAGTCCACTAATACAGGACGATTAAAGGCCCAGCACTGCAGAGGGCTATATCAGTCCACTAATACCGGACTATTAAAGGCCCAGCACTGCAGGGGGCTATATCAGTCCACTAATACAGGCCTATTAAAGGCCCAGCACTGCAGAGGGCTATATCAGTCCACTAATACAGGCCTCTTACCACTAATACAGGCCTCTTAAAGGCCCAGCACTGCAGAGGGCTATATCAGTCCACTAATACAGGACTATTAAAGGCCCAGTGCACTACTTTTGTGATATATATTTTTATATTGTGATTTTTCAGGCGGTGCTRCCGCACCCTCAGCACCCCTGTTTCCCGTGGCCATGTCTGTGTCTGAGGAAGCGGCCAGATGAGTCTCACACTTAGGAGAACAATAGGTGAAACTGGTTTGACAGGTGTTGTCACATTCCTAACCACCCACTTGCTCATGAGATTGGCCACCAAAGTAACTATATTTGGTTGAGGGTGTGATTTTATTGGAGGGCTAGTCTGTGATTTAAATGTCAGTTGGTTGTTCGTTGCCGAGTCGTGTCACTGCAGCAAGCTGATGGCAACAGTTAGACCACAGGCCAGCTCCCTGATACACAGTGGCCACGTTCCAGGACGGTTTTATTGCAGTCAAGCTGCACACGGCAACCAATGGCTGCGTGCTACATCATCATCTGTGCAGTCGGGCATCAGATTGGGTGTGTTCCACAACTAATGCGAGGCGACGCAACAACCAATGGTCGCATGCCACGTCATCAACTGTGTCATCGACTGACAAATTGCTATAACATATGACGTGGTTAGCTGATACCTAAAATACCTATCCAGGCGTTGTCAGATCTGTCAGGCGTCAGCCATGTCTAAGCATAGGAACTTGCCAATTGCTACATCATTATGATGTGGTTAACTGAGACGTGAAACACCTATCCAACATTTTTTTTATATATATATTTTTAGATATCAAAATGTACCTTTACCAGTTGAATGTAATTATTTTTTGTATTACTATCTTTCTGAAATATTGTAACAAAATATGCAATTTAGACAATATACGTGCACATCAATATCCATTATACATCAAAATCCATGATACATGATACATCAATATCCATTATCCATCAATATCCATGATACATCAATATCCATTATCCATCAAAATCCATGATACATCAATATCCATGATACATCAATATCCATTATCCATCAACATCCATTATCCATGATACATCAACATCCATTATCCATGATACATCAATATCCATTACATCCACAACCGTTAGGATGTTACTGATATCATATAATGAAAAGAGAGAAACCAATTATGAAAGTTAGGCTTTACAAAAAAAATGTTATTATGATACGATTTAAGGCGCATGTTTTACAAAAACGTTGTTACATTGCCTGTCCCAGTCACCTCAAGGCACTTTCATTTGGTTAACATATTCATCTTTATAACTAATGCTGGGGAACTGCTGTGAGTGGAAAAAACAAGTTCTGTGAGTCCTTTCTAAAAGACATGCTCAGAAATACTTCCTGTTGTTGCAATTGAAAGGTCATCGTCTCAGTGTTGCCAACTTAGCGACTTTGTCTCTATATTTAGAGAGTATTCAGACCCCTCTAGCAACACATTTTCAAAAAAGCGACAAGCGACAAATCTAGCAACTTTTTCTGGTGTTATTGGAGACTCTGACATGAAAGCACGTATCATTCTTACTCTTCTCAACGAGCAGCGGATGTTGCCGTGGGCCCCGCCCACGTCCCAAAGCACTCACAGGCGGCCCAGTCCTCACGCAGCAATCCCTCCCAGCTGCAGTCAGAGCAGGAGATGTTCACCCCTCCACGTCCAGACTGCRAATGAATCGCACATGCGGGAAGCCGCCGCTGGCTGATCCTGGCCTGGTTCACAATAAAATAAAATAAATTAACCTGAATTAGGGCCAGACTAGTTACCATAATTTTCTCACATTGCCATTGACAGTTTTTTCCATTGTCTCTTTTTGGTCCATTTAGATTGTTAATGTAGATTGTATACAAAAAAAGTGTAAAAAATGTTATGGTTAAAAATGTTCATGTTTTACTGTGACTTGTTGTAGGCTCCTAAGTGGACCATAAGGTCAAAAACCAAACCAAATCAAGAAAACTAAAGTAAAAAACAAAAAAAATTAAATTAAAAACTAAGTAACTCCGCCAGTGTCTCTTTTGGGTCACTTTTGCCGGTCCCAAGCCCRGATAAAGGAGGAGGGTTGGAATTGTGACAAAAAAAACAAGAATCAACAGAAGAAAGTTCATTTGTAGTTCTAAACATATTTAGGGTGTTTTTTTCCTCACTTTTTGTCTCTCCCACGACGTTATTCCTCTCCTACAGCGTCCATCACAATTACATGGCAAATTATGCAAATTAGGTGATGACATCATTTAGCGACTTTTAGGACAGCCAATAACTACTTTCCTTACTGAGGAGTTGGCAACACTGCATCACCTCATTCTAGTAAGTCAGTATGAATGAGAAGGACATCACCTCCAGACAGGAGCAGCAGACCGGAGTTACTCATGAGACAGAAGAGATCTTTCAGACCAGTTCACTGTGTCAACAGCTATGAAGGGGGGGTCAAAGACAACAGTAAATATCAAATCTGTAAATAATATTTTTAAATGTAGATTTTTTTAAATTTTACTGAAGATAGATTAAAGGGTTTTTCCATGAGATTCCTATAAAACATATTTACCAAGTTTTACACAGATCTTGGCGGTCTACAATTTTTTTTTTCCTGAGGTCTTGGCTGATTTCTTTTGATTTTCTCATGATGTCAAGCAAAGGTAGGCCTTGAAATACATCCACATGTACACCTCCAATTGACTCAAATGATGTCAATTAGCCTATCAGAAGCTTCTAAAGCCATGACATCATTTTCTGGAATTTTCCAAGCTGTTTAAARGCACAGTCAATTTAGTGTACTTCTGACCCACTGGAATTGTGATCAAGTGAATTATAAGTGAAATAATCTGTCTGTAAACAATTGTTGGAAAAATTACTTGTGTCATGCATATAGTAGATGTCCTAACCGACTTAGTTTGTTTACAAGAAATTTGTGGAGTGGTTGAAAAACGAGTTTTAATGACTCCAACCTAAGTGTATGTAAACTTCCGACTTCAACTGTATATACATAAACTGTATGAAATTATTTGATATTGTAAGCCATGAAATGTAGATGAAATATTTGTGCAATGAAAACTGCAAGAAAATACAGTATATATATATATATATATATATATATATATATATAAACGGAATGTAGTGGAGTACTTTAAATACATTTTTGTTAAGTAATTTACACCACTGAACTTTAAAGGAACACCTCAATTACCTTGACTAACCGGTGCCCCGCACATTGACTCTGTACCGGACCCCCTGTATATAGCCTCGCTATTGTTATTTTACTGCTGCTCTTTAATTATTTGTTACTTTTATTTCTTATTTTTTAGTTAAGACGTGTATTTTTCTTGAAACGAAATTGTTGGTTAATGGCTTGTAAGTCAGCATTTCACTGTAATGTCTACACATGTAGTATTCGGCGCATGTGACAATTACAATTTGATTTGTTACACATGAAAACATGTTGTGAACCTGGTGTGACATTATTGAAACTGTGCTGACACCTAGTGGACACCAAGAGGAATTACACCACACACACTATAAAACAGATCCTTTACCTACATTGCTCTTTTTTATTAGACACTAATACACTGCACAAAAAAAAATAAAGGGAACACTTGTTTAAGTGTTCCCTTAATTTTTTTGAGCAGTGTATATACGTCCAATAAACAGACATTCAAAAGTCGGAATGTAAAGCATTAACTACTGGAAAGTTCTTCAAAAGCAGCTGTAGTGAGTCAAGCATCTTGAGGTTTCCTGAAATAGATTAAAGCATATTTTCTAATTTATTTCATNCTGTATATACATAAACTGTATGAAATTATTTGATATTGTAAGCCATGAAATGTAGATGAAATATTTGTGCAATGAAAACTGCAAGAAAATACAGTGTATATATATATATATATATATATATATAAACGGAATGTAGTGGAGTACTTTAAATACATTTTTGTTAAGTAATTTACACCACTGGACTTTAAAGGAACACCTCAATTACCTTGACTAACCGGTGCCCCGCACATTGACTCTGTACCGGACCCCCTGTATATAGCCTCGCTATTGTTATTTTACTGCTGCTCTTTAATTATTTGTTACTTTTATTTCTTATTTTTTAGTTAAGACGTGTATTTTTCTTGAAACGAAATTGTTGGTTAATGGCTTGTAAGTCAGCATTTCACTGTAATGTCTACACATGTAGTATTCGGCGCATGTGACAATTACAATTTGATTTGTTACACATGAAAACATGTTGTGAACCTGGTGTGACATTATTGAAACTGTGCTGACACCTAGTGGACACCAAGAGGAATTACACCACACACACTATAAAACAGATCCTTTACCTACATTGCTCTTTTTTATTAGACACTAATACACTGCACAAAAAAAAATAAAGGGAACACTTGTTTAAGTGTTCCCTTAATTTTTTTGAGCAGTGTATATACGTCCAATAAACAGACATTCAAAAGTCGGAATGTAAAGCAYTAACTACTGGAAAGTTCTTCAAAAGCAGCTGTAGTGAGTCAAGCATCTTGAGGTTTCCTGAAATAGATTAAAGCATATTTTCTAATTTATTTCATCTTTATTTAACTAGGCAAGTTGAACTCAACATCGACACAGACACAAGTTACCTGCTATATTTGGGAAACAGGATTAACACAGAGAGATCTTGACAAAATACAATGTATGTTTTTGTAGTACGAGTAGGCTGGTATATACCGTATCATCGGTAACAATTGTGTACAAGCCAMCTAGYTAATRAAATAGTGKGGCTAGCGGTCATTAGTTACATTTCAATCATAGCGATAGCCTAATTGAGGCGCAAYAGAGTTCACCGGCGAATMCCGGAAATAATAACTAAACCAACGAACGAGAAATGGTGGAGGCTATCAGAATGAAGAGACATTTTYCCCAATAAACGTGGTGAGTGAAAAACGTATTTGCATACCGGGTAGGGAGTGGGCTCTCTCATTCTACCGTAATACGACTTTGTATGCGTTGTTTGTTGSCAACCTTGATATKTACTACGTTTTTGGAACGGATTCCTGCTTACAATCAGAAAACGAAAAAAGCTCGACAGTCAGGGAGAATCGAAAATGCAAAATAAGATGGAGGATTGTGATTGCGAAATGAAAGGTAGAGTCCTAGATAGCATCAAATGTTAAACAATGGATAAAGGACTTTTTAGTTCTTATGGTTAAAATGAGCAGAGCAGTATTCCACTCCTAGGAGACTTCAGTAGTGTGCTGAACCAATTTACACGTCCATTTCAGGTAACAAGACCCACCAGAACTAATAATACCACCTGACGCCTCTGATAGTGTGGGCAAGTGTCGTTACTGGTGTAGTGTAGAGGTCTACGTGGCACTGATTTCGGCACCTACAGCTATTCATACCGAAGCCGCTGGCTTTCTGTCCGACTCACCTGCTACCGCAGGAATTGGTCCCAAACCCAACCAGTCCCGCAACGTTTAGGCATATGTGACGCAGCTCAATTGCCAGCCATGGTCCCAGCAATTATGCGCCCTATAGGCAATATCAAAATGCACAAAAATATGCTGAGAAATAGGTTAGATTACCACAGATTCTCACATGGCCCTTTATATTAGGCTTCCGGTATTACTAGACATAGTTTGAAGAGAGCAGAGTTGGAGAGACTTGAACTTTCTCTTCATTCAATAAAATGTATTTMYAAAGCCATTTTTACATCAGATGTCACAACGTGCTATACAGAAACTCCAAACAGCAAGCAATGCACTCACAAACTACTACGTTGTATAGCCTACCTTTTAGGAGTGGGAAAATTTTCAGGCTGAGAAAAATATGGGTGTTCAATATTTTATTTATAGGCAATGTAGTAAACTATAGGCTAATCATGGGAACTCCGTTGACTAGGCTTGATTGAATATGACCCTCAGTCTGAAGGCAAGTTGCTCCAGTAGTTCATAGTAAAGTGAGTAATACTGATGAATGAAAATGTAACAATGTATTATGTTCTGAGTCAGCACATTGACAAAATCACAGGAGGAACAAGAAACTTCTATTTTGGGTGATAAATGTTTATAAAATGAAATGCCATGGTTGAATTGCAGACACCAACCCAATCGTCTTAGATTTCTACAAGTGCCTGTAAAGGGGTAGGAATAAGGTTGTAGGGGTTTATTTGAAAATGACAGATAACATATCACAACTGGTTTCTGCCTCCAGCAAAACTACCTGTTGCAGTTCTCATTGGAAACCTCATTGGCTCTGTGATGTCCTATTATAGTGGGGTTGCAGGAGCCCGTGTCTTGTAGAAAGGGAAGGGGACATGCTGTTATAGAATGTATGGTATGTGAGCAGGTGACCTTGAATAAATGCCCATGTTAATTAGTAACTAATGTCTAGTTATTGCAATATTACTCTATTCTAGTAAACCCGTAAGAGAAGGACAATCACCTCCAGACAGGAGCAGCAGACCTGAGTTAGTCGTGAGACCGAAGATAACTTTGCAGACCAGTTCACCATGTCAGCAGCTGTGAAGGGGGTCAAAGACTCACAGTAAAGATCAAACCGGAAAATTAAAGTTACTGCACACTCGAACTTCAGAGTGGCTGTTCCCCAAGTGAAATATGCAATTACATGCTAAAACGTGACCGGWTCTCGCTGCCTCATGCTTGCTCTACACAACAATAATACCCATTGTAAAAGCCCATCTGAACTATCTTGGCTTAACGATAAGAATCTTTCACCATTTCCTACCGAACTACCTCCTTGTTACACACGCCTCTAGGAAGAGGGAACGCAACACCCTGCTACAACTCAACTCCCTGTGGTGTGAAAGAGGTATGGGACTGTAGGTGCGAGTAAGGATGATAAAAGGCAGAACATTTGCCGTTTACTAGGAATTTATTCCGTCACACGGTAATATGGGGAAAATGGTCTGGACAGAACCAAAGTAAAGTAAATGTCAAAGCCCCCTCTATCTTACCTGCCTACCCACTACTTATCCAACTTAACACCACCTGGTGCACTAACCAAAATACAGGGGGTGGTCCGCCCAGGTCTTACCTGTGAATAGACTTCGGGTATATCTATGCCCRCGGGCCTCTTGCCTAAGCACTCCCTAGGTGCCTTCCCCCCCTGGGAACAGATGAAACAGAATATTACAAACTACTTGACAACAAAACTGAGAGAAAAAACTAAGGACATTAAAGAAGCTCTCTCTCTGAACAACAAACACAGAACACTACAATCAGCAACAACTAACACAGTACATAACAAATCTCTTAGCAACATGCTACAGCCATCAGCCTCCTCTCTCAGCAAWCATCTCCCTCCTGAGCAAGAGAACACTGGTTAATATAGCTTCAGGAGTTGGTAATTGAAGACAGCTGCGTCCTGATGAGGGGGCGGGGTCAGCTCTCCAATTATCAATGGGGGCCGACCAATCAGCTGCTTGGGGAGAATTTCAGGAAGCCATTTCCTGAAATACACTCACAAATACACATACTACAACACAGAMACTGGGGAACGTAACACTCCTCACTTGGCACAGATGTCAGTTCTACGTCTACTTTGGATTAACATTTGTTTGAGTTGTCAACGAACCGTGAAATCAACAATAAATGTCACCATGTCATTGGCTTTAGGTTAGAAGTTGGATGAAAAAAAKACTAAATGCCCTTACGTTAACTTTTTGCAAATCTATAATCTGTTTTTCACATTGATTCAATGTCATCACATTGCTTTTTTTTTTGGATGAAATGATGTGGAAACAAACACACAGATAATATTGATTCAAACAGTTTTTGCCTAGTGGGTCATGTCTTCAACTCACTGATCAACAATGGAGACACCTGTCCCTGAGCTGTTGCTGACCATTCTAGAGGACAAACTGTGTGAAGAAAAACTGAAGAAATTCAAATGGCACCTGGTCCAGGGTGTAAAAGGTTTCCCTCAACACATCCCAAAGGCCCGGCTGGACAAAGCCGACCACCAGGACATTGTGGATAAGATGGTGGAGACTTACGGCCTTGAGGGCGCAAAGAAGATCACACTGGAGGTCCTGATGAAGATGAAGCTGATTGATCGCACTAATATGTGGACAGAACCAGCAGGTTAGATGATTTAAAAACATTTAAAGGGATAATAGTCATCATCATGATAGTCATATTGTGTTAGTATTGAAATGGCTATGGTCTGGCTCTGGCCTGTTCAAGAACTACAAGTTATACCCATTAGCGTATGTCCTGTTCATGACAACATTATGATGCTGTGATGACATACAGTTAATGTGTTTCAGAATGTATTGCCAAAATTCATGGTATCAATCTATGTACATTTAGTTTAATTAATAAAGGTTTGGGGTTGGTGCTCCATTGTAATTTTAGCACGGCTGTGATGGTCGACGGTACTACTCGGATAGCGTCTTTATATATGACCTCAGCAYGTGCTTAAAGCCATGCTAAAACCACCATGAATCACACAGCCTCTCTCTCCCCTCTCTCTTTCTCAGCCCGGAGTGCTCCAGCAGTGGTTCAAAAAGTCAGAGGTGAGTAAAACAAATGAACACAGCGGCTACATTTGACACGTGGCACGTCATATTCTGTTTTGTAAAGTGGTTTTCTGGTTGAGAACCAGATAAACGTTGTCTTTTTTTTTCCATGACAAAATCGAAACGTCCTAGGAAGAATACCGCAAAGTTGCTACTTTCCATACAACAAGTACAAAACCTGACCAAAAGACGACATAATGATGTCAAACACATGCAGTTATCATGACCATTATATAAATAACTAGTGGCACCGTGCCCGGCGGGCAGTCAGTCATCTGATTAATGCAATTCCATCTGATGACTGTAACCCTAAAAAAATATTTTAAAAATATGACTGAAATTACCACAGAATCTTTAACTCAATAACCCGTCTACTAATAAACTATGGTCAACTTCCTGTCTATTTGAAATGTAATGATTATTTTGCTTATGATCACTGTCACCCTATGTGTTGAGCTATTCAATTGTCATAGACAATTATTTTGTTGCAAATGCAACTGTGACCATGTAAAGAATTGTTAGGCTACTCATTTGAAATCCTCAGGTGGACACCTTGTGTGACCAATAGTCTTTGTGAGACCTGGCACAGTAAAATAATTTTGTTGCAAAAGCTACTGCCTCCCATACATCATAGAACACTCTTCAGCATCATTAAAAAATAATAATAATAATGTTTTACCCATACTCCAGCAATCTATCACAGGTGTGTAGAATCTGTAGAAAAGCTTTTCTTGTGCAGAGTTGCGGTAGCTCTGTAAAGTCCTGAAATCGAATCTTTGGGCTTTGTTTGAATGGCACATGGGAGTTACCACAGGTTATGTTGATGAGTCCTACCTTTTACCTGGGCCATTTCCCATATTGGCCGAGAACATATAGGCTACACTACAGGCTTATCAGTTTTGGAAACCAAATCTAGCCGAGGCTACTTATTAGTCTACTGTCTGGAATTTATCTTGCGTTGGTCTGCAAATGTGATCAAAGATGCATGTGTTTTATTAAAGGCTAAAAGTGTAAAGAATAAACTGAATCTATCTTTGTTTTCCCTTGCAATTGAAGATGAACTGAAATCGTACCTAAAGAAGAAGTATGACCAAATATATGAGGGGACGTCAAAGAAAGGGGATTTCGTCTATCTAAACAAGATCTACACTGAGCTTTACGTGATAGATGGGGCCATGGGAGGGGTCAGTGGTGATCATGAGRTCAGATGTCTGGATTCCAGAACACCAGCCACAGAAGAGACCGTTAAGCTCAGTGAAATATTCAAACCCCAGCCTGATCAGAAGAAACGAATCAGAACAGTGCTTTCACTGGGTATCGCTGGAGTGGGAAAAACTGTCTCTGTTCAGAAGTTTATTCTAGACTGGACAGAAGGAAAGGAGAACCAGGACATTGACTTCATCATTCCACTTCCTTTTCGCCAAATCAATAAAATAAGAGCAGAAGACTGCAGTCTGATTGACCTGCTTCATCAGTTCTTCCCCTTCATGGAACCAATCGATACTCTGGAGGAAGGTTTTAAGGTTCTGTTCATCTTTGATGGTCTGGATGAGAGTCGACTCCCTCTGGCCCTTAATCATAATAAAGATGTGGCTAAAGACACAAAAACAGCTCCGCTGGACGTCCTGATCACAAACCTCATCACAGGACAGCTCCTCCCTTCTGCTCTCATCTGGATAACCTCCCGACCTGCAGCAGCCAATCAGATTGATCGAAACTACATCCACCAGTGGACCGAGATACGAGGGTTCAATGACCCTCAGAAGGAGGAGTACTTCAGGAAGAGATTCTGTAATGATGACCAGGCCTACAGAATCATCAACCATATAAAGTCTTCAAGGAGCCTCCACATTATGTGTCACATACCAGTGTTTTGTTGGATTTCAGCCACTGTTCTGAATGATATCCTGGGTAAAACTAAGAGTGGAGAGATGCCAAAGACTCTGACTAAAATGTACGAACACTTCCTGCTCTGCCAGACTGATAAAATGACAGAACAGAAGTATCCCACAGGTAGTAAAAACGTTGTCCTTCAACTAGCAAAACTAGCATTCTGTCAACTGCAAAAAGGACAATTGATTTTTTATGAGAAAGACCTGCGAGAGAGTGGTATTGACATTGAGGTGGCTATAGTGTACTCAGGTGTGTGCACTGAAATATTTCTAGAGGAGGAGAAAGTGTTTAGCTTTGTGCATCTGAGTGTTCAGGAGTTCCTTGCAGCTCTATATGCTTACCACTGTCACACAACGTACAACAATAATGTACTTCTCCCAAAGCTGACAAGGAAACATTCAATATTTTGTTTTGGATGTATTCCACAGTCTTGGACATCTGTGTTTGACTTACATAAGACGGCAATCGACAAAGCCTTAGAGAGCCAGAATGGACACTTGGACCTTTTCCTCCGCTTCCTGCTTGGTCTTTCACTGGAGTCTAATCAGAGACTCCTGAGGGGAATCCTACCAGAGACAAAGGACCAAGAGGACATTGAGAAAACAGTCAGGTACATCAAGGAGAAAATCCGAGAGGACCTTTCTCCAGAGAAGAGCATCAACCTGTTCCACTGTCTGAGTGAGCTGAAGGATGAGTCTCTGGTGCTGGAGATCCAGAGCTATCTGAGATCGGGGAGTCTGCCAGTGAATGACCTGTCACCTACACAGTGGTCAGCACTCACCTTTGTGTTAATGACATCTGAGGAAACACAAGAGGTGTTTGACCTGAAGAAATACATCAGATCAGAGGAGGGCCTCCTGAAGCTGTTGGCAGTCATCACCTCCTGCAGGCGTGCTCTGTAAGTAGGCTACTAAAGTTGAAGTTGGTCTTGGTATATCCCAGGGACAGAAGTTATATTTTGGTCTCCATAAAATCATCAAATCGTATTTGTCACATGCGCCGAATACAACAGGTGTAGACTTTACAGTGAAATGCTTACTTACAAGCCCTTAACCAACAATGCAGTTTTAAGAAAAATAAGTGTTAAGTAAATATTATTATTATTTTTAAAGTAACAAATAATTAAAGAGCAGCAGTAAAATAACAATAGCGAGGCTATATACAGGGGGTACCGGTACAGAGTCAATATGCTGGGGCACCAGTTAGTCGAGGTAATTGTGGTAATATGTACAGTACATGTAGGTAGAGTTAAAGTAACTAAAGTGACATTTCCACGTTTGATCTGCTCTTTCCAAAGTATAATTSACAATAGTTAAATTAATTGCACCATCCTTGCTAATTTCAAGTGCTTGCCACCAGACGAGTAATGAAATGGATGTGCAATTCAAAATGTAAAAATCTAAAGCAGTCACCTCCATCAGAGAGAGTGATAGATTCGAGAGGGATACTACTACTTTATACAACGGGTGGGTCTAATCTTGCACGCTGATTGGTTAAAACCGCATTCCAGCCGGTGTCTATTCCACAAGTTATCACCGGCTAAAGCTATGACGTTGAAATGCCTATTTACTCTGTTCCATCTCACTGCGCAATCCACTGTCTCATYAGCTCAACCAGACAAGTATAAACTTGATCTCCCATTTCTTTTAGACTAGCAATTGGTTTTCAGTAGCGGAGATTTGTATAACACTTGCAGTCTGTCTCTCTGACATTTGCAACATTGTTTGAATATTGAAATTCGATCTCCAGCTGTCCCATAGTAATGCATGTGTCGGGGCGAGACAGACTGACAATCAATAAACCAAGGGGCCTGTAGACAGGACCCCGACACCCAATAAGGGTGACGAGCGAGAGAGAAACAGGTCGAGACGTGAGCTAAGTGACACAGGATGCACTTCCTGACAGCCGGAGGCAGGCAGGCAGCTTTTCTCGGGTAGTTCAAATCATGAATTAGCATAATTTTTTATGGATATATACAATTTACGAGTTAATGTTAATAGAAAACAGGTAAGACAAAACGAAATGCAGCTAGTTTGCAGTCTTTCCAGCTTCAGTTTGAAGTGATTGTGTTAGCTGTGTTGTTGGCTAGCTCCTCTTAACAACAGTGTCCTGATGAGAGCACACATTTTCTATGACAGGTGAAATCGTGCATCATTAGCTCATTGTTATGGATGTATCCAAGTAAATGTCTCAAGAAAACAGTTAAACAAATGCAAATGCAGCTTCTGTTGTTATTCTGGCTGCACTGTTTGACGTGACTGTATGTTAGCCGTAGTTGGCTAGCTATCAAGCAAGGGATAAGAACATTGCCAGCCAGTATGGCAATAGAACATAAAGACTGAACGACTGGGTCGCGTCTCTGGCGAACGACCAGTMGGCCTGGGTATCAACCCTAGGTTTTTGTCAGGACTATATCTCGTGGAAGGATGAAATAGTATTAATCAATACATCAAAATAACGTTTTTAATGAAAATATGTCAATTATTATTTGAATATGTTGGTAACCCGTTGTATAAAATTGATAATGCCCTCAAAGCCGGTGTTTGGAGTATATATTGACACGGTTTGCCTAACAACACTCATGCCAATATGTCCCCGAAACACCGGCTTCTCTGGCATTATCACTTAAATACAAGACACCTCCATCAGAGAGGGATAGATCAGAGGGATACTACGACCATATAAGATGTTTTAAACACAAAATAGTTGATATTAGAGGAGCCAATACTGCCATGTGATTTGATGTATAGCATTGTTGAAATAAACTTTTCATTCTGCTTTAGCTTAAACGACAAGTGCCGTTAAACGTTATTTTCCTGTGTTTTAATGTATATTTCCACAATATGAGGTTGGAATAATACTGTGAAATTGTGACAATGTTGCTAATGCCCTTTTAGCTTAAGAGCTGGTTGAAAAGACCACCTGAAATGTCAGCCTGTTTTGGTGGGATGGAGTTTTGACCTGTCTGGTGACATCACCAGGAGGTAAATTAGTTAATAGACCAATAAGAGAGTTCCAAACCCCTCTGCCAATAACAGCTCGTTGTCAGTTTCCCCCTCCCCACTCAGACCACTCCCAGACAGTCCTAGCAAAATTAAAAATTCTTGCTTGAGAAATTGCTCTTGCTAAGAAGCTATTTTGGTTTATTTTTGACCGTTTTGATTGAAAGCAATCACAGTAAGGTACTTAAATTGTTACCCAGAAATGATTTGATAATGAGGTCGAAACTGCTGCATTGGACCTTTAATGCATACACTATGCGAAAGAGTTATGCAATTTAACATGTGTGTCATTCTGTGAAAAACATTCTTCTCCAGACTAGATAGCTGTAACCTTACAGCAAGATGCTGTGAAATGTTGGCAAAAGCTATCGGCTCAAACTCCTCTTACATGAAAGAGCTGGACCTGAGTGACAATGACCTACAGGATTCAGGAGTGAAACTGCTCTCTGCTGGTCTGAGGAGTCCACTATGTAAACTGGAGACACTAAGGTGAACAATTCTGGACTTGAATTGGGCTCTGTTTTATTTGTTCAATTGCGCTTCCTTTGTTCATATTTTTATTTATTTTTCAGACTGAATAGATGTAACCTCACAAATAACTGCTGTGTAGCATTGGCCTCAGCTCTGACTCTGAGGTCAAACGCCTCACACCTAAGGAAGCTGGACCTGAGTGACAACAATCTACAAGACTCAGGGGTCCAGAAGCTTTCTGATGGACTGAATGATCCACAATGTAAACTGGAGACACTGGGGTCAGTTGCTTTGGGTTATATGGGGCAATTTTCTAGGACCTTGTATAAAATGTCTGTAGCTATCATAATGTATCAGTATGAGTGTTCTCAATGTAGGCTTGAATAAAATGTCATCTAGCCTTTGGTTTATACCTGTGAACTGAAGAAGAGTTTTTGGAATATTTGATGATAGCAACTGTTCCCACAGGTTGTCGTTCTGCGGAGTCACAGAGAAAGGCTGTGCTTATCTGGCTTCAGCTCTGATGTCAAACCCCTCCCACCTGAAAGAGCTGGACCTGAGATACAATCACCCAAAAGATTCAGGAGTGAAGCTGCTCTCTGCTGGACAATATACAGTCAGGTGGGTCACAACAATACATACTGTGAAATGGGTGATAAACACTAATACTACAAAATATTAATTCTGTTCATTCTCTGTTCTTCTCTTACTAGTTTTCACCCTGGGGGAGAATACTGGTTCAGCGTTAGATGTAAGTGTGTTCGTGACTTTGCTCTCAGTCTGCATGTTAGCGCTGGATTAAAATTATACTAAAAAAAGWGTTCCGTACTTTGCCCTCAAAACCCAGCAGCGTTGCAGTTCTGGACACAAACCAGTACGCCTGGCACCTACCATACCCTGTTCAAAGACACTTAAATATTTTGTCTTGCCCATTCACCCTCTGAATGGAACACATACATACACAAGCCATGTCTCCGGTGTCTCAAGGTTTAAAAATCATTCTTTAACCCGTCTCCTCCCCTTCATCTACACTGATTTGAAGTGGATTTAACAGGTGATATCAATAAGGGATCAAAGCTTTCACCTGGATTCACCTGGTCAGTCTATCATGGAAAGAGCAGTTCTTAATGTTTTGTACAGTCAGTGAACAGAAATATAAACACAACATGTAAAGTGTTGGCAAGCTGGAGATTACATGTGAAAAGTAAACACATGGGTCCCTGCCTAATCAGGGCCAGATTACCAGTTAAAACAACGGGTCTCCTGCAGGCCCTCCGTATATGTATTCAACACATAACCAACATACACACAGACATCGATGTGTACACACACACACACTTTGACATGACGTGTTCTGAAAACAGACCTCCAAAAATCACACGACTTCAAAGTTGAAGCAGCAAGTAAGTAGGAGTATGATATACACTGAACAGAAATATAAACACAACATGTAAAGTGTTGGTCCCATATTTCATGAGCTGAAATGAAAGATCCCAGACATGTCCCATATGCACAAAAAGCTTATTTCTCTAAAATTTTGTGCACAAATTTGTTTACATCCCTGTTAGTGAGCATTTCTCCTTTGCCAAGATAATCCATCCAGTTGACAGGTGTGGCATATCAAGAAGCTGATTAAACAGTATGATCATTACACAGGTGCACCTTGTGCTGGAGACAGTTAAAGGCCACTCTAAAATGTGCAGTTTTGTTACATCACACAATGCCACAGTTGTCTCAAGTTGAGGCAGCKTGCAATTGGCATGCTGACTGCAGGGATGTCCACCAGAGCTGTTGCCAGTTAATTGAATGTTCATTTCTCTACAATAATTTGGCAATACGTCCAACCGGCCTCACATGATAATGCACGGCCCCATGTCCCAAGGATCTGTAAACAATTCCTGGAAGCTGAACWTGTCCTAGTTATTCCATGGCTTGCATACTCACCAGACATGTYACCCATTGGGCATGTTTGAGATGCTCTGGATTGACATGTACGACAGCATGTTACAGTTCCCGCCAATATCCAGCAACTTTGCACAGCCATTGAAGAGGAGTGGGACAACATTCCACATGCCACAATCAACAGCCTGATCAACTCTATGCGAAGGAGATGCGTTGCATTTGGCAAATGGTGGTCACACCAGATGCTGACTGGTTTTCTGATCCACGCCCCTACTTTTTKTAAGGTATCGGTGACCAACAGATGCATATCTGTATTCCCATTCATGTGAAATCCATAGATTAGGGCCTAATGAATTTATTTCAATTGATTGATTTCCTTATATAAACTGTAACTCAGTTAAATTGTTGCGTTTATATTTTTGTTCAGTATATATTAGTTTAATTTTAAATGTCCATTTAGTTAGGCAATTTATGTTAATAATTCATAGGACTACAATCTCGTTTGATAAAATAGATATGCCTAATATTTATAATCTCAATTGTCTTGATTTAGTTACAAAATAATGAAGTGGACAAAATAATGAAGTGGACAGTTCTTTACTTTAAAGGTTACATTTCCCTAGCGCCATCCCTTGACTAAAACATGTGGTGGGGCTACCGTTTTGTTGTTTTTCCAATCCCAGACTGTTGTTTTAAATGTGCAGTCCGTAATTCTAAAAACAACAAAACGGCTGTCCGGCATCTTTTTGAGGGGGTTAACAGCTACGGGATGGGGCTGGAGAAACCACTCTCAAATAGACCGGAGCTATGGATTAAAGGACTGACCGTCCATGAGATCAAAATGATCATTTTAATTAACCGTGTTTTTATTTGATTTATTTTGTACAATTACTAATTATGGGCTTAATAATTTTGTACAATTATTAAGTCCAAAAATGGATGTACCAATTCCAGATTTCCCCTTGAAGACTAATGATTAATGTCCACTGTATCAGTATGCATTTTAATAGAGCACAGTTTAAATTACTTGCTTACACTTTACATCGTTATGTATAACTTTTTTTTCTTTCATTCCCCCATCAGATGTCTGTAACCTCACACTGGACCCGAACACAACATGCAGAAATCTATCTTTGTCTGAGGAGAACAGGAAGGTGACATGGGTGACCACGAAGCAGCCATACCCTGATCACCCTGAGAGATTTCACTACTATGCACAGGTGCTGTGTAGAGAGGGTCTGACTGGCCGCTGCTACTGGGAGGTCGAGTGGAGTGGGAATAGGGTTGAAATAGGTATGACATATAAAGGAATCAGCAGAAGAGGACAGATAGATGACTGTGTTTTGGGACACAATGACAAATCCTGGTGTCTAGATTGTGATGGTAACCAATACACTGCCTGGCACAATGATGAGGACACTGCCATATCTGTCTCCTCTCGCTCCAACAGAGTAGGAGTGTCTCTGATTTGGTCGGACGGCAGTTTGGCCTTCTATAGCATCTCTTCTTCTAACACGTTGACACACCTGTACACATTCCGTACCAAATTCACCGAGCCCCTCTACCCAGGATTTAATATTACAAACAACTCTTCAGTGACTTTGTGTCATAGATACCGAATGAGAAGTTCCCAAGCTCAATTTCCACCGCATATAGGCAAGAGCCTGACACACTATGCAACAGAGTGAGACTTGAAAGGAGCGCACCTTAAAATTGCGGTGGGAGAGAGAACCTGCTACAGTTGTTTAGATAGGATTTTGAAAATGAAGATTCTGAGTTTATAAAGTGAAAACGATTTCTAAGATGCATACTTTCACATATCATTAAGTCCTGCATTCAGACACGAGTCCTGCATTCAGACACGAGTCCTGCATTCAGACACGAGTCCTGCATTCAGACACAAGTCCTGCATTCAGACACGAGTCCTGCATTCAGACACGAGTGCCAGAAATGTTCCAAAAAGCGGAATCTGCATTGATTACCATGGAGAGTGGATGTTCCTATTCCTATTCCGCTTTGTCCGGTGGAGTGGGCCAGAGGCTCCTTTCAAGTCCTGTTTTGAGGCCTTGTGAAACCAGAGGGTTCCAGAGAGCCGGCTGGGTGGAGGAGCACTATCTGTTGGATGTAGGCCCACAGACGTTCCCTCTCCTCTGTGTAGTTCCAGTTACACTCTAACTGGAATGTCAGCAGCAGGATAGCAAATCTAGGAGCTTGTGGAATGTCAGCAGCAGGATAGCAAATCTAGGGGCTTGTGGAATGTCAGCAGCAGGATAGCGCAAAACTAGGGGCTTGTGGAATGTCAGCAGCAGGATAGCAAATCTAGGGGCTTGTGGAATGTCAGCAGCAGGATAGCAAAATCTAGGGCTTGTGGAATGTCAGCAGCAGGATAGCAAATCTAGGGCTTGTGGAATGTCAGCAGCAGGATAGCAAATCTAGGGCTTGTTGAATGTCAGCAGCAGGATAGCAAATCTAGGGGCTTGTGGAATGTCAGCAGCAGGATAGCAAATCTAGGGGCTTGTGGAATGTCAGCAGCAGGATAGGAAATCTAGGGCTTGTGGAATGTCAGCAGCAGGATAGCAAAAACTAGGGGCTTGTGGAATGGAATGTCAGCGCAGGATAGGAACAATCTAGGGGCTTGTGGAATGTCAGCAGCAGATAGAAAAATGCTAGGGGCTTGTGGAATGTCAGCTGCAGGATAGGAAATCTAGGGGCTTGTGGAATGGGAATGTCAGCTGCAGGATAGGAAATCTAGGGGCTTGTGGAAGGAATGTCAGCTGCATGATAGAAAAACGAGGGGCTTGTGGAATGGGAATAGAGCTGATCACAGGCTATGGGATCAAATGCAGTCTGAATGAGCAGGACTTTTTCCATACTACTCTCTCTATATGATGAATGATAATGTTAATCTCACCCCACCATAGCTGTCACTATTGATGAAATCTAGGTGCTTTAAACCAAATACAGCATCTGGTCCTGATGGGGTTAAACCACAGGTGCTTTGTGTGGTCCTGATGGGGTTAAACCACAGGTGCTTTGTGTGGTCCTGATGGGGTTAAACCACAGGTGCTTTGTGAGGTCCTGATGTGGTTAAACCACAGGTGTTTTGTGAGGTACTTCATACATACATGTTGTCTATGTTAATCTTTATGGCAAATATCCCAATGGGTGCAAAACACCACACATAGTCATGTGAAGTGTCAGTCTGTAAAAAAAAAACAAAGACAAATGCAGGCAGCAATTCAGGCCAATAGCATTGACCTCAGTCACAGATCAGGAAGTGTTTTGAGAAGGTGGTGCAGGTCTGTGCTCTCCAGGACCCTCTACAATATGCCTACAGGAAAAAGATAAGGGTTGATGACCCTTTGCCCTGTTTTTGTTTATCTATTTTAGACGGACCATATTAAGGTGAACTGATTGTCATGTTTTATATCGTTTATTGCTCTATTATATTTTTTATATGCATATTATTCAATTGATCCTTGTGAAGTGATGTATTGCACTTTGTACCTGTTACTTAAGATGGACAGAGGTCCTCCACGATTAGCTAATGTATCAGGATGTATTGTACAGTCATTTGGTATTTATTAGGATCGCCATTAGCTGTTGCAAAAGCTGCAGCTACTCTTCCTGGGGTTCCACACAAAACATAATACAGAATGACAGACAAGAACAGCTCAAGGACAGAACTACATACATTTTAAAAAAGGCACACGTAGCCTAGATATCAATGCATGCACACTTTTCCATTGATTCTAGTCTATTCCAGTGAATCTTTTGGCTATTATACAGTCTCTTATGAACATCATTAATGAACTTGTTTCATCAGTCACTAGTACTCTGGTCATTGTCTTTACTGGTGACATCACATTTCTCCTCTGGAGATTAATTCATCTCTCGTTAACAGACGTTCCGTTTCTACAATTACGCAAGATTTTAGGTCTGGGTTAGGGATAATTAATGTAACAGGACTGTGTCCATGTACATCTCAGATGCTATCTGGTGAGTGCAAGTTGATTACCTGTTTGTTGTGAATAAAAAGGTAGGCTGACCAAATGGAAGCGTTAACTATCCAGGGATACTTAAATAGATTTAGCAATAGGAACACTTTTTTTGTATTACATGACACTTGATGTGATGTTACAGAGAACAAAACAAATCTTTTTTTAAATTTTTTATGCTGTATTTCTATTGTTTATCTGAAATAAATCATTTTAACAATGTAATCAAGTCTCAAGTAGTGATTTTCTACCGAAAGAAAATAAAGGCCTATAGATGTGGTAAAGAGGCCATGGAACACAGACCATGGGGGATAGAAGGATAGCGGTTGGCGCACAGTAAACAAATCTGATCTAACAAGGTGGATATTCATCAAATCAGTCATGATTGGTGTATTGTAACAGGCCCACAATGTGATTACTAAGTCAGATTTGGATATATCTGTCTGTTTTAGCTGCATAACATTTAGAAGTAGTCCCTATTCAGGTTTAGAAGAAGTGACTGCTAAATGCTAACTCCCGTTCGTATAATTTAAACTGGTAGCATAGCTAGCGTACAGCAATCTGTGGTGGTAGTCAGTCGTTTTTAACTGTAATGCAGCTGATTGGTCACTATGACATGAACATGTATTGGGTTTAACATCCATGCAAACATTATATTCTGATTTTACCTCAACATATGTGTATTTTACACTAAATGTAGGATAATTTTGCTGGGGGCAATCAGGAGATTAGGGATCTTTTCCCCAACACGTTTCCATGGCATTTCCATTGTTTTGGTTGAGTTCCATTGACCTCTTACTGCGTCTATCAAATTGAATACTTTCAAATTACTTTATTATATCAAACAACTATGATGTAATAAAGAATGACATTTTGATAGAACATTACTTATGACATAACAAATGAGCTTCCAGGAATTCCACGACATGGCATTATTTCATTCTGTGCTGCTGAGCTAATCTTTTCAAGTTGTATTTATTATACTCAGTGGCAGTCAGTACAAAGTGAAATCCAGGGAATATTATAGCCTTGAGTCTTCTTGTTTTGACGCTACAAGCTTGACACAAATGCATTTGGGGAGTTTCTCCCATTCTTCTCTGCAGATCCTCTCAGGCTCTGTCAGGGTGGATGGGGAGCGTTGCTGCACAGCTATTTTCAGGTCTCTCCAGAGATGTTAGATCGGGTTCAAGTCCGGGCTCTGGCTGGGCCACTCAAGGACATTCAGAGACTTGTCCCGAAGCCACACCTGTGTTGTTCTGGCTGCTTAGGATTGTTGTCCTGTTGGAAGGTGAACCTTCACCCCGATCTGAGGTCCTGAGCACTATGGAGCAGGTTTTCATCAAGGATCTCTCTGTACTTTGCTCCGTTTATCTTTCCCTCGATCAAGACTAGTCTCCCTCCAGACGTGACGCTTTGCATTCAGGCCAAATAGTTGAATCTTCGTTTCACCAGACCAGAGAATCTTGTTTCTCATGGTCAGAGTCCTTTAGGTGCCTTTTGGCAAACTCAATGCGGGCTGTCATGTGCCTTTTACTGAGGAGTGGCTTCCTTCTGGCCACTCTACAATAAATGCCTGATTTGTGGAGTGCTGCAGAGATGGTTGTCCTTCTGGAAGGTTCTCCCATCTACACAGAGGAACTCTGGAGCTCTGTCAGAGTGACCATCGGGTTCTTGGTCACATCCCTGACCAAGGCCCTTCTCCCCTGATTGCTCAGTTTGGCCAGCCGGACAGCTGTAGGAAGAGTCTTGGTAGTTCCAAACTTCTTCCATTTAAGAATGATGGAGGCCACTGTGTTCTTTGGTACCCTTCTCCAGATCTGTGCCTTGAATCAATCCTGTCTTGGTGCTCTACACACAATTTCGTCGACCTCGTGGCTTTTTTTTGCTCTGACATTCACTGTCAACTGTGGGACCTTATATAGACAGGTGTGTATCTTTCCAAATCATGTCCAATCAATTGAATTTCCACCACAGGTGGACTCCAATCAAGTTGTAAAAACATCTAAAGGATGATCAATGGAAACAGGATGCACCTGAGATTCATTTTGAGTCTCATAGCAAAGGGTCTGAATACTTACGTAAATACATTTGTAAAACTTTTTTTTTTTTTACTTTTCGCTTTGTCACATTTCAGCCTCAGCTATCTACACACAATACACCATAAGGACAAAGCAAAAACAGTTTAGAAATTTTTGCAAATGTATTAAAAATAAAAAACAGAAATACCTTATTTACATAAGTATTCAGACCCTTTGCTATGAGATTCGCAACTGAGCTCAGGTGCATCATGTGTGGAGATGGGAGAACCTTCCAGAAGGACAACCAGGGTCTGGGAGACTAGTCAGGATAGAGGGAAAGATGAACAGAACAACGTACAGAGAGATCCTTAATGAAAACCTGATCCAGGTTCACCTTCCAAAAGGACAAGGACCCTAAGCACACAGCCAAGACAACGCAGGCGTGGCTTCGGGACAACTCCTTGAGTTTCCCAGCAAGAGCCCGGACTTGAATCCGATTGAACATCTCTGGAGAGACCTGAAATAGCTGTGCAGCAACACTCCCCATCCAACCTGACAGAACTTGAGAGGATCTGCAGAGAATGGGAGAAACTCCCCAAATACAGGTGTGCCAAGCTTGTAGCGTCATACCCAAGACTTGAGGCTGTAATCGCTGCCAAAGGTGCTTAAACAAAGTACTGAGAAAAGGGTCGGAATACAAATACTTATGTAAACATGATTTGTTTATTATTTATGAACTACCAAAGATTTCTAAAACCTATTTTTGCTTTGTCATTATGGGGTGTTGTGTAGATTGAAATGAAACGTAAAAGAGCAATTTCTCAAGCAAGAATTTAGCTAGGACTGTCTGGGAGTGGTCTTAGTGGGGAAACTGAAAACTAGCTGTTATTGGCAGAAGGGTTAAGAACTGGCTTTTCTTTATTCCATTAACTCATTTACTGCCTGGTGATGTCATCAGGCAGGCATAAACTCCATCCCAACAAAACAGGTTGAAATTTCAGGTCTTTTCAAACAGCTCTTACACTTTTATATATACATTTTTTTGTGTCAATTTGGGTTTTTGAAAAGCGTGTTACATTTTAAAATATATATTATTATTGAAGCCAGACAAGGCATGTCTTGGTTAAATAGACTTTTAGGCCAGTATTCCACTGAGTGACTTGTACTGAACCAACTGACAGGTCCATCTCCAACACAACCACCAGTAGGGCTGTGTCAGTCTGGAATTCTGGATGATCTTAACTGGCATGTTCTCCTCCTGAATGCGTGCTGCCATAGAAATATAATGAATACAACGAGTGTCCCCATTCCACAAACACTCTTTTGCTTGTTTCAGCAAGGAGCAACAAAGTTTAATCATGTTCTTAACCATGTTACAGCAGAAACTGACTCAACCGCAAGAACCAGTCTTCAGTTAAACGTTTGACGGTTATTTTCTTTTCATGACGGTCTTCATCCATAACTGGCAGTTCCGCGGTAATTGTGCTAGCCCTATCCTCCAGAACAAGTCCTACCACATGATGCTTTCAAGGAAAGTGATCATGGTTTTGATAGAGTTAAGAGTTATACGCATCTTTGTCCTGTACTGACTATTTATTTAAAAAAGCAAGTCAGTTAAGAACAAATTCTTATTTTCAATGATGGCCTAACTGCCTTGTTCAGGGGCAGAACGACAGATTTTTTTTGACCTTGTCAGCTCGGGGATTAGATCTTGCAACCTTTCAGTTACTAGTCCAACGCTCTAACCACTAGGCTACCTGTCGCCCACAGTTAAGGATCTATCTCAGATGACAAGGTTTTATTTAACCTTCATTTTAAAAAGGGAAGACATAGGTTGGACTGAATAGCACCGGCATTCTGAAGTAGAGGTTGCTCTAACTCATAATAAAGTCAAGGATACTCGTCTGTAYGCCCATTGATAAACTGAACACAGTAGTTATGTGGTTCTGAGGCTTTGACAAAGAATTGACAGGAGGAACAAGAAACCTTTTTCCCAATTTTTTGTTTATTTACCATAAAGACAAACACCAAAATAAGTTCCAATTTATGCAATAAAATGCTTAGAATGGGGTAAAAATTGTAATAATTAAAATATCTTGATACATTTTAACTTACAGGATACAGCTTAAGCCATTTTTTTTCTTAATCCAGAGATTTCATGAGTTTATTTGCACAGTAAAGGTGCTAATATAAGTTAGCCCTTAAGCCCTGAAAATCTTTGAAGAAAAAAAAACGAAGTCAAAAAAAAGATTATATATATATATATATTGAGAAAGTGAACTTTGGTAGAAGAGACTCTATAGGACACCTGAGGTAGTAGAGACTGGAATAAAACAGCAAGATGTTTTTTACAAATAAAAAAAGTACCACCAAGTGACACAGGAAACAATTTCACACAAATTTCAGTCCAGCTTAGATCCAAAAAAAGCACATAAGATTACATCACATCAGCATAAAATAAGACAAAATAGATAAAGACCAGCAAGCTGGCTGAGACACAGGTGGACAAGAGGATTCCGAAGGCATTAAGAGATTGGTAAGAATTATAGACATGACAAATTGAAGTAATACTGATTAGCTTTTATGAATGACAGAAACAGATTTTTCTTCCAGTATATAAAAAAGACCAGAGTGCATAACTTTAAAGCTTTTAAAAAGGCATAAGAAAAATAACCCGAAGCAGGAACAAAAATAAAATGGAAAAGAGTRTGGTATAAAAATACAGTCAAGTACAATCATTTTAGCTACCAAACTTCACATGTATTTACATTTAACTCTTCAAGCTTGATCAGCTTGTACTCCACGTAAAGAATAGGATATGTTTTAAATAGATTACATTTTCTGCTTAAAAAAAWGAATTTTTGAAATTGTCTCAAACCCTTGCCATTAAGAGATTCCAAATAAAAATAGCAATTAAATGCATATTCCCCATTTAAAAAAAGGTTGAATTTGGAAACATTCTACATCTTAATTATCATCCTTTTACTTTCTTAATAGATTACAACCAGAACAACAACACTTGGAGAGTTATAGTTCATAAATTAACACCATTTAGGAACATGTTTGAGAATTCTAATCAAAAAGAGATGGTAAAACATTTAAGCAGAAAAGTCAGCCTTAAATCAGAGAAATATCCCTCCACCAAAAATAAAAAACATTGTACAGCATTTATATTCATTATATAGAGTATCCACAATGGAAAATAGAAGAGTCATAGAAAACCTCAGATGTACATGGATTTTATAACAATTTGTTTTAAAAATAGAGCCAAGATAAAAAAWWAAAAWAAATCTAAATTGTTGAATTGTAGCGTGACATTCTACAAAGGAACAGCACCAGAAGAATGGTAGATCAATATTGAATATAGCGGTTTTGAATGTATGGACACAGCATTTAGGGCTCATAAAATKATTAAAAAACGCTAAAATATGTGCGATGCACATGGCTCAATTGTAACAGCGAGAGTTAAGAGACCAACAGGGTGTTTTCATTTTAACAGTGTGGTACGACATCAAAATGTTGTTCGGAAAACTTACGCCCATACACAATAAATGTCTCAATCTCTTAAGGATAGCTTTGAATATACAATAACACCCCAAAAATATATCTATCTTTTTGGGGTGTTATTATATATATATAAAATCATAACTTCATACATGGGATCTTTCTATCTAAAAAATAAAATAAAATCAAACAAAATAACATTTGAGACAATACGGGCATCGTAAGCGTTCACATTCAGCGTTATGCTAGCCAAACTAGCAATGTTTCTGTTAGATATATCACCGCTCCCTGAAATACTTAAGTAATCTTCATGATTATTCGACTAAGCTTTATGGCCCAACAGTAAAATGCACATCTTAAAGGCATCTTTATAGAAATGCAGTTATGCACAAATTCAACCGATTAAAACTGCTTCATTATGCCTTTCTTCTACACATAGGATACTCTAAAAACAAAAACCGAGTCGGAAACTTATGACCCGACGTTACAACATAACAGTGATAAAAACCATTTTACTCCGTCGTCTCCAGATTGCGGTTCTAAGGACTTATTTGTTGACTCACGGGGGGTTAAAATGGGAAGAAGAACTTCTCGAAACCATTGCAAAATGGCTACCAAAGTGCTGACGGAACCATTTCTTTACCAGAACAGAGGCTTGATAAAACAGAGCAATACAGACTACAGTATACCAACATGGCACTAACTAAGAAAGCACCGTTTTCGTAGTAGAACGTTTGCGACTCGCTTTTTGCATTTTGTGCTAAGGTACAGCAGTTTGAGGCCATAGTAGTGGAGTGGGAGGGTATTACCCAGGTATCCCATCCATCCCAGGCCCTCCACTCATGACTGGGGGCAGTTTGGTGTGGATGGAGGGCGGTCTGGGGTTAGGGAGGCTGGTCTGGGGTGGATAAAGGGCGGTCTGGGGTTAGGTAGGCTGGTCTTGTGTTATGGAGGCTGGTCTGATTGTCAGCGGTGGGAGGAGGAGAGAAAAGCAGGCAGGCTGGCTGGGCCTTCAGTAGTAGACACTATGGGATAGTGAGGCTAGGGGGACTGTGGGAGGATGTTGGGGACTACCAGTTGAGGCGGAAGACGGGGTGCTTGAGGAGTTCCCTGGATGGGGGCCGGTCGGCAGGCTGCAGCTCAAGGCAGCGCAGGGTGACGTCCCTCAGGCCAGGGGTCAGTTGGGGAGGGATGGAGGGCGCCGTGGTGGCACTCGCAATCTGGGGGAGGGAGGGTGAGGTCATGCTACTGTTGAAACCCAATCAACCTTTGGATGAAACAGGCCAATAGGGTGCTTTTTCTGGTATATGTATTTTACAGCTCTACGTGTACATCAATCCTAAAACAGTAATGTTGTGCCAATTCCATCTAGTGATGTAAGACAGTAATGTGGTGCCAATTCCATCTAGTGATGTAAAACACCGACTGTGGTTTTTAGTGGGTCACATATTCAATGGTAACGTTAAAGAGTACTAATAACATTTCTAGGTATAGGATATTTCTGGTCGTGAAGACACATTGATCACATTTTTTTTTTTTTATAAAATGTATTTATCACTTATCTAACTGAATAGACATGGTTTCCTTAAAATCTAACTTTGTGGCTGTGCTTGTATTGGTGGCACCTTAAATATGAGAGCGAGGTGGTTGGAGTGTTTCTCTGCGTTCCAGGGGGGCTTGGCACACGACATCTCGATGATGGCACAGCCCACACTCCACACGTCACAGCTCCGGCCGTACTGCTGTCCACGCAGCACCTGCAGAGTCAACCGTACACAAAAAGGTATCAACATATGGACAACTGCGTGACGTTTATTGAATTTAAGCCTTTACTGCACGGGCCCACTACACACACTTAACTCTACTCCATTCATAGKCTASCATTTGCAAATAGCRGCAGAAAGGACTGAAATGGCAAGTCATTGTTTTATAGCACTTGACTGGGTGTTGTTGAGGAGTGGCATAGTTACACAACAGACACTTTTTGGTGGATGGACACACAACGTCAAACCAAAAAGAGTTAAATGTATTACGGAGCCTCCCATAGGCGGGCATTATGTTTTGTTGTGTCTATTTAGTTGCCCTGTTTCTACATTTGTCACATGACTATGGCTTCAATTTATTCCCAGGCCAAATCTAGCTTTCGTACGTATGGGGAAGGCCATTTAAAATGTCGTTGGATTCCGACAAAGCTTTTTTCCGGCGGTGAAACCCAGCCGCCATTATACGGGCCATTCAGAGTCACGTGTTCGCTACGGAAGTGAATTAAAGTGGATTTAGATTTCTCAGTAACTCCCAAATGTAAGAGCATTTTAATCCCCTTTGAAAGAGAAGGCCCCCACAATGGAGGCCGACCCCTTAATGTCTTGTTATTGTAGTGGCTCCCAAAACCTTGTTTAATTAGGAGGGAGTTCAACTGCCCAGGCCTCCCACAGCATGACAGCCCAGTTTAATACCAGCATGATCAGGGCCCTCTTCAAAACGAACAGCCCCCACAGAAGGCTAATGCTTCGGCTTCTACCTCTTTCAGACCCTCTCCACAAAGAGGATACAGAGGACTGGGGGTTTTGATCTTAGGACATTGGTTTAAGTGGCGGAATTTACTCGTTTTATGCGAGCCATCACTTGTACGCAGTGTGTGTGTTAGGCTGTGTCTGAAATTCACTATGGCTCCAGTCAAAAGGATTGCACTATAAAGGCCRGGAACAGAATGCTAATTCTAAAACAGATTTACTCTCTCTCCCTTTCATCCATGCCTACCTCTGGGGCCATGAAGGCAATGGTTCCCAGGAGTTGGCCCTGGAACTCCCCTGCGCCAGTGCCCTTGGAGGCCAGTCTGGCTGCAGCACCGAAGTCAGCTATCCTCAGCCTCTGACCTGTGCTGTCAATCAGCAGGTTGGCACCTGGAGGAGACAGGGGGAGAGAAGGTGAGTTATAGTATGCCATAACAGGAGAGGTAGGGTGAGGTGTGTTCTGACTAGTCACCCAGTAGTCAGGTCTCGATTAGTTATTCCTGACCGTCAGTACAAACCCAGTTGTCAGTCTCTAGTGAGTTATTCCTCCCAGTACAAACCCAGTAGTCAGTCTCTAGTTAGTTATTCCTGACCTGTCCAGTACAAACCCAGTAGTCAGTTATTCCTACTGTCCTGTACAAACCCAGTAGTCAGTCTCTAGTTAGTTATTCCTGACTGTCCAGTACAAACCCAGTAGTCAGTCTCTAGTTAATTATTCCTGACCTGTATAAACCCAGTAGTCAGTCTCTAGTTAATTATTCCGTTACCAGTACAAAGCCAGTAGTCAGTCTCTAGTTAATTATTCCTGACCAGTCCATACAAACCACAAGCCCTTATTATAGTTTCTTATTTCTACACTACATTTGTCCTTTAGCAGACGCTCTTCGGCAGAGCGACTTACAGCAGCAGTTACTTACCACTCAGTCTCCAAAGTTCCACCCGGAAAAGGTGAAACACATGGAATGAGTGTGTTTCCTGAGAGCCCACCTTGAACCCTGCGACAGGCAGCTCAATAGCAGCAGGGACTTCCTGTGCGCTGGAGGGTGTGTATGTGTGTGCCCTCACCTTTGATGTCTCTGTGGATGATCTGGTTCTCGTGGAGGTAGGCCAGGCCTCGGAGCAGCTGCTCCGTGTAGTTGATGATCACAGCCTCCTTGAAGGCTCCATACTTGTTCAGGAGATGGGACACACTGCCACCTGKACACAACAGAGAGAGGATCAACCCATGAAATATAATGACTATTTATCCTATTAATGGTACACCCAGTACTTCTATTTCTACGGGAGCAACATATGTGATTGTTATAGGAGGAAATTTATAGTAGGGATGGGGTCAAAAGTTACAATATCTACTATCAAGTTCAACTTCTGGTTAGTTCCAATTGGACATGACTTGTCTTATTTACATACAGGAAGTTAATGCTGCTGATACATATTCATCACTCATTAAAGGTTAAATTTCTATTTTATGTACCCAGTTCTGAAAAGTTGAATAAATACAAAAAGAATAATCACATCAAAGATAAAAAGCAAGAAAACGAAAATCTATCAATTTTCATAAATATTTTTTATCAACTAAATCAAAATTGAATTGAACAAATGAGAAAAGCAGGAACCCCCCCCCCAAAATTTCAATTAAGGCTTTTTTCAACGTGGGATATCATCATCATCATCAGCAGCAGCAGCAGAGGAGGAGGTCGTTACCTGCCATCCACTCCACCATCAGGTTGTAGTTGCTCTTCTCGCAGGTGGCCCCCAGCATACGGATGATGTTGGGGTGGTTGAGGTGGGCCATCATCCGGATCTCCTCCCTCAGAGCAGTCACCACCTCCTCTTGCTCCGACGATGTGTTCCTGACGTAGGTCACCTATAGTCGGGGAGGACATGCATACACAGGGTTATCAGGGGAAGAGAGCTGGACATTCTCTTTAAGGGCAACATCTCAGTTTGAGGTCACTAGCTAAAATGAAGTCACAACTCTGACATGRAATCCCCAGAGTTTCTGCACCAGGGAACACAAGAGACCCATAGGCCCCACCTAGCAACAACACCTAGCCCTTATTCCCTAAACACTCCTGTAGATGGGAAAGCATTGAATAGGTATACATGCGCTATGGTAAGAGCTCTGACTGGCTAGGACACATTTTTATAACCATCTATTTCTCTGACATCAACAGGTGTGTATCAGGGCAGACATCTGTGGTTGSCATGTGTCTCCTCTTCTCACCTGTTTGACGGCCATCAGGGTGCCAGTGCCCACGTCCTGGGCCTGGTAGCAGGAGGAGAAGGCCCCCAGGCCAATCTGCTGGCCCTTCAGCCACTCCTGGCCCTCCCTGTAGGGCTGCTTGGCTTTGGTATGGCCAGGCAGTGTCTCTGGAGTCTGGGGAAGCATGGGATGACAACACGTCAGTATGACACACACATACACACCTGAAGTCGGAGGTTTACATACACCTTAGCCAGATACATTTAAACTCGGTTTCACAATTCCTGGCATTTAATCCTAGTAAGAATTCCCTGTTTTAGGTCAGTCTAGGATTACCACCTTGTTTAAGAATGTGAAATGTCAGAATAATAGTAGATTATGATTTCTTCATCACATTCCCAGTGGTTAGAAGTTTACATACACTCAATTAGTATGTTGCAGCATTGCTTTTAAATTGTTAAACTTGGGTCAAACGTTTCGGGTAGCCTTCCACAAGCTTCCCACAATAAGTTGGGTGAATTTTTGGCCCATTCCTCCTGACAGAGCTGGTGTAACTGGGTCAGGGTTTGTAGCCTCCTTGCTTTGCGCACGCTTTTTAAGTTCTGCCCACAAATTGTCTATGCGATTGAGGTCAGGGCTTTGTGATGGCCACACCAATACCTTGACTTCTTTGTCCTTAAGCCAATGCAAGTATCGCCACCATTTTGGAAGACCCATTTGCGACCGAGCTTTAACTTTTTCTTGACTGATGTCTTGAGATGTTCCTTCAATATATCCACATAACTCTCCTCATGATGCCATCTATTTGTGAAGTGCAAGCGGCCACTCTCGCGAGGTGAAAGCACCCCCATACATAGACTGCCCACCCCCCAGTCGACTTCACGGAATAGTGCTTCTTCGGCTTGCAAGGCCCCGGCCTCCTCTTCACCCAAACATACCGATGGTCATTATGCACCATAACAGATACTCCTATTTTATATCTCTTTTCTATATACGTAGATTTCTGTTGGCCGATTGGCAATGGCAAACTCGTAGTCTGATGGCTTTTAATGGCGGTTTTGGAGCAATGGCTTTTCCTGCTGAGCAGCCTTTCAGGTTATGTCGATATAGGACTCGTTTTTGTACTGTGGTATAGATACTGTCGTGTGCCTGTTTCCTCCAGCAAAATCCTCACAAGGTCCTTTGTGTTTGTTCTGGGATTGATTGGCACTTTTTGCACGCAAAGTACGTATCTCTAGGAGACAGAACGCTTCTCCTTTCCTGGAGCGGTATGACAGCTTGCGTGTCCCATTGGTTGTGGTGTCTTTTGTGATATGACTTGCGTACTTATGTTTTGATCAGCGGGTATGAACGTTAGGCGGTACCTTCAGGCCTTTGGAAATTTGCTCCCAGGATGAAACCAGACTTGTGGAGGTCTACTATTTTTTTTCTGAGGTCTTGGCTGATTTCTTTTGATTTTCCCATGATGTCAAGCAAAGAGGCACTGAGTTTGAAGGTACGTGAACTTCCGACTTCAACTGTACATACACACACACCTTCAAATGAGTGGATTCGACTATTTCAGCCACACAGGTGTATAAAATCAAGCACACAGCCAATCTCCACAGACAAACATTGGCAGTAAAATGGCGCTTACTGAAGACCTCAGTGACTTTCAATGTGGCACTGTCAATTTCTGCCCTTCTAGAGCTTCCCTGGTCAACTGTAAGTGCTGTTATTGTGAAGTGGAAACGTCTAGGAGCAACAACGGCTCAGCCGTGAAGTGGTAGGCTTCCCACAGCCAGCATGTGTATAGGTAATAGGCCTAGCACCACACACACGCTGTGGGTTAGATTTAGGGCYTCAGTCAACATTGGCAGGTTGATATGAATGATTATTCCCATGTATTCTCTGACCTTGGGTGTGACAATGTTCTCTATGCGGCAGCGTAGCCTAGTGGTTAGAGCRTTGGACTAGTAACCGAAAGGTTGTAAGATCGAATCCCCCAGCTGACAAGGTACAAATCTGTCGTTCTGTCCCTGAACAAGGCAGTTAACCCACTGTTCCTAGGCTGTCATTGAAAATAAGAATTTGTTCTTAACTGACTTGCCTAGTTAAATAAAGGTAAAAATTATATGTTATTTATTAAGCCAGTTACTGGGGCAGTTTCCTGGGCACAAATTAAGCCTAGTCCTGGAGAAAAAGGAAGCTCAATGGAGAAACATAAGGCTTAATCTGTGTCTGGGAAACTGCCCTTTTGTTTAGGGAACACTGAGGAAGTCTAAAGCCTTGTAGGGACATATGTTACTGAAGGTGCACATTGACTCACATCTGCCTGGATGATGATGATGTCCTGGTCTTTATCCACCTGCAGCTGGGGGATGATGGGCAGCGCATCCTGCGACTCTGACATGGCCATAACTACGGCCAGCGCCGCCTCCTCCTCCGCCTCCATCTTCTCCTTGCACTTCTGGTGCTGCGTCACGTCCTCGCTGTACATCCCCACCTCTCCCCCTCCTCCCGGCCCGTCCCCAGCCCGCTCCGGCGACAGCACGGCCACCTCCGACTGGAACGTGACGGTGGTGGTGTCACCAGCAACGGGCAAAGATGCTTCCAGGAGGTCTTCCATGGAGGAGTTGAGCTCAGCAGAGGCATCCAGTCCACGGAACTTCTCTTCCACAGGGGTGAAGCAGCTGTCCTCGCTGCTGATGAGGGTGGTGGCMCCCCCCATGTGGCCCCCTGTGGAGGGGCCTTCACCTCCGGAGGCGCTGGTGGAGAGGCTGGGCGATTCCCCCTGGAGGTCCAGCTTCATGCCCATCTTGGCGGCTCTTGGAGTGGGCGAGGTGCAGAGGGTCTTGGCCCCCTCGGAGGGGGTGGGTCGGGAGGGCTTTGGTCTGTGGATCTGGCTGGAGGGGAGGGGTCGGGCCTGGGTGAAACAGGGGGAGGGGAGCTGCTTCTCTGGGTCCTTGTTGCTGAAGGGCTTCTGCTGGGGAAACCTGCGCTGGGCGCCTGGAGAGCAGGAGGAAGCAGAAGAGGGGGCAGTTGACGCTAGCTTGCTGGGGACGAAGCTCTGGGGCCGGGGTTTGGTACTGCTGTCAGGGCCTGGGAAGGAGGGGGGAGGGTGGGAGGCGGAGGGCGAGGGGAGGCTGGGGGTTTGGCTGGAAGGCGTAGAGTTCAGGCACTGGCTGAGGGGGCGGTTACGCGCCTGAACGGGGGGCTTTGGGTGCTCGGCCAGGGCCCCACCGCACGTGGAAGTGGCCATATTGGGACGCCCAGCGCTAGTTGAGATGGCCGCTAACCTCTCACTTATATCCTCAGGACTCGCTCCCAGGTTGCCGGAGAAACCTCTCCCTCCCTTCCCGCTGGTCATCTGGACCGTATGCGTCGGGGTGTTGCTCTCGGTCACGTTGGGCGAGTTCTGAGGCGCGGAGGGCTCAAGGAAGGCGGCGCTTGCCCGTTGGTGCGCCTCGCTGGCGCTGTGCTCCATGCTCTCCAGACCCAGGTTGATGGCGTCCAGGATGTCCATCTCCTCGGCGATGGCGAGCAGGCGGCGGCGCATGCGGGCGTAGTGAGTGGAGCTGGTGACGCTCAGCATGTCCAGGAGCTTGACGAAGATGTGCGGCACGCGGGCCACCATGCGCGCGGCGCTCAGGAACACGCGGCGAGACAGCTTGCCCACCATAGAGTGGGAGTTGTCGATGGACTGCAGTGAGAAGCTCAGTAAGGGGAGCAGCTTCTGATACCTGGACAGAGGAACAGGAGAAGGACAACTTAAAAGGCTGTAGCTTCCTATTCCCTATAGTACACTCTCTTGCAATAAAATCACTGTGTGAGATATAAAGGCACGATTCAAGGAAGTGTTATCCAGACCCGAGTTTGTATCCAGACCCGAGTTTGGTCATCACGAGTCTACATATTTTAACTTAGAATAAAAAATATTTTAATTACCATGTCATCAACATTAAGAACAGACCAAACTACTGAATTACAAGCTACAAACCAGGACACCATTTTTAATAAAGTTAGGAGTGTTTATTAATAGCAATACCCAAAGAATCCATAATAGCACATTAGGCCCCTTAATGAACTTCCCAAGCATTCAGAGTAATGGGCCAGGTCAAGGCTATGTATCCAAGGCTACGCACTCAAGCGTACAAGGTTTTGACTTTGTCTAGGTGATCGAGGCTATACCAGGACAAGGTCACCATATCAATGCTGTGAGCTCAAGGCTACGTGACTACAAGATCCAAACTACTAAGTCAGGGAAATATCACTGGGCACAACGCTCATCCCTGTGGCACTCCTCTCCCAGGGAGTCAGACTCGAGTCAGCAGCTAGGTGAATCAGGCTATACAAGAACAAGTCTAGAAGAGGAGAAGATTGCGTACCTGTCCCCCAGGGTCTGAGACTGGTGCCAGTCCCCTCCRGAGACGATGTGGGGGTAGAACTCAGCAGGGAACTCCAGCAGGAGCCTGTCAATCAGACACAGACGGCCCAGCAGGGCCTGCCAGTTATTGGCCTCCGTCTGGGGTCCCAGGATGCAGTTCAAGACATAGTCCACCCCGCCAATACCGATGGACCCTGAGMGAGATGGATAGGGAGAGACGCTTACAATGAGTTGTCAGTTGGATGTCGAGGACCTATACACCTGGGCATTAATGGCCAGATGGATATTGAGTATTAGACAAGTGGCATATTTACTGTTGTTGAGAAGAAGAAAAAACACTTAAGACAACAGATAGTCAAAGTCGCATATATAAATTGTGGTGAGTATGTGATATGGGGTGAATRCTACATTTCCACTGATAACCCAGAGGGGTTGCATGGGATTTATAGCTCTTACCTGCTTTGAGGATCTCTCTACCCACAGCCAGCTCTCCCAGCTGGCCTTTRCACAGCTCCAGTAGTGTGGACACCGACAGCTGGCTGGTACGACTGGACACGACACTCAGAATTAATGTCCATGCTAGACTGCTAATGGCCGTCATTCATACTCTAACTTTTATACAGTGTGTTATCTCTTGTGGACAGACTACGTTAACATTCTGACCAAATGAAGCAGCATTTTAGTTCTGGCTTAAACGAGATTATACAGTGTGCAACATAGACCTACTGAAATGAGACAGGAATCATGGAGATCTGTTGACTAACAGTATTATACCACAAGTAAAGGTGCCCATATTTGAGTCAGTTCTTAGAGATATATCATGGAAATGTATATCTGGACCTGGAAGCCAGTTCCACTGCTGATTTTCATTGTTCCCCTCTGATCAGTGACTGATTTACACCAAGTGGGTGCAATTAATTATCAGGTAGAACAGAAAACCAGCATCACTCCGGACCTCCAGGCTCAGATGTGAATATCCCTGATAGAACTCACCACTGATCATACTGGGAGAAACCTAACAAGTCCTGTTGTGTATTCTCCACCTGAGGGCACTAGCTACAAGCAGTTGTAGTCAGGCTCCCATATCTATCCCACTCTGTAGTTTCAGACTGACTTTACCTGTTGGCGTCGGCACATTTGACCAGGACGGTCTCCACCACGGGCCGGAGCAGCTGCTGCAGGCGCGAGCGTTCAGACACTGAKTGGCAGGGCGTGTACACCAGCATGGCCCGCAAGGTTTTCTACAACAAGGGGGTGAGAGACCAGGGTTCACATTACCACTTCAAACATACAGTCAGTACTACAAACACTTTATCCCTAGTCCTGTGTGTGGAACATGGGTAAAGACAAGAACAGTGATAGTGAATGTGACAACAATATTGTCCAGTCTAATGTATAATAACTTACTATCAACTATGAGTTTTWAATACTTTATATAAAGCYCCCCCCCMAAAAAWGTTTTTGMCCTACATGACTAAACCAAACAAGGCAAATGCTGAGATGGCAAGTTGCTAATTTAAAAATGATTGCGCAACACAAGACCTCTTGGAGCCCAAATGTAATACTAATAAGGCGGTTGGGGAAATTACGCTTTTGACCCAGTCGAGTTACGACCCCRTCTATTCCTGTGAGAATATGTCCACCTGGGCCTGATCACAGGCCATTAGAGACCCTCTGTGGCCTCGGCTGGAGGACACTTGGTGGTGCTCCCCCCAGGAGAGGGGTAGAGGTGCTGGGTTACAGGCGGTGCAGCCTGACCCTTACTCCCAGAGAGAGAGAAGWGGTGTGGGGAGTGGTGACTGATAGAGCGTTGAATTGGAATGCTGCCCAGAGACCGATAGAGAGAAAAAGAGAGAGGGACTCAGAGACTCTTTCTCCCCCACCCTCCCTCCCTCCCTCCACCAGGCAGACAAGGCTACTCCTTCCTCCAACCACCTCATCCCACTCACTCACAAATCACTCAAACACAGCACTACATACACGCACTCCCTCCCTCTCCCTCCATTACTACATTCTCCACAGCCTACTCTACTCTCAGGAGAGACGGATCATATCAATAAACAAGCATTTTGGCAAAACAAACAAAACTTCCAAAGGGGAAGCCACATCACATGGTATGACAAGGCAAGAAAATAGGACCCCAATCAAAGTTATTGAAATGGTGGCTCTGGCATTTTCACTCGTTACAAGGTCCCAGGTAGAGCGCACGTAGCTAACGACTTTGCCCCGTGATCTGAGCAAACTTTCCAAGGCTGCCTCAAACAAAGTAGAGGCTTTTCAAAACGGCGATTAAAGTCGATTTTTGTCCCAAACTCTGGTGGTGCCCATGGTATTTCCAACTCTGGTGGTGCCCATGGTATTTTTAGTCCACTCCCCGCCATCACCAACATCCCCTGCTTTGTCTTAATAGAAGAATACAACAGACGCCAAAAGTCTGTCTGCTGCTAAACACGCTGGAAAGCCCCCAGAGAAGACAGAACTCTTTTTGTTTTCCATAACCGCAGCTCTGCTGAAGCAAAGTGCCGCGGGGGGAAATGTCAAGCTCCCCAGAGGGTCTGCATATTTTTTAAAACAGCCACCAATAAATATTGTTCTCTAAAAGAGACGAAGTAGAAGAAATTAGGCTAGGAAGAGTGAAAAAAGAGAGATGCTCAGTCTGTCCCTGGAGAATCCCTGCTGGTTTGACTTTAGGACTAGTCAGGCTAGCTTGTTGTTGAAGTGGACTTTAGGACTAGTCAGGCTAGCTTGTTGTTGAAGTGGACTTTAGGGACTAGTCAGGCTAGCTTGTTGTTGAAGTGGACTTTAGCGACTGTCAGGCTAGCATTTGAAGTGGACTTTAGGACTAGTCAGGCTAGCTTGTTGTTGAAGTGGACTTTAGGACTAGTCAGGCTAGCTTGTTGTTGAAGTGGACTTTAGGACAATTCAAGAGCTGTGGTGGAAGGAAGGGAGACAGGCCAAGGGGTGAAAGCGGAGATTGGGTAGCGCTAATTAATCAATTCCTGAGTACCGATAACAACACATTTCATGTCTTCAGCACTGGGTTCATGGTAATGAATGGAAGTTACTTGACCGTCTATGCATTGCAATCACTGTGTACATACAGTACAGTGTATCATTTGTCTTTGAAGTGATGGTGATTCCTGGAAGRTAAACGTTTTGGAAGCGCCGTGATAAGAGGTTGTTTATGGACGGGGCTTCAGACTTTATGGGGCCAAAATGCTTTCCTTGACAGCTGGAGTATGGTACAGTCATATTTAAGAAAATAAGGTACTAAAACACTCACACTGCTCTTTTTTACTAGCACCAACTTCRCTGATAATTAAATAGTTATCAGCCATGACTGTGATATGTGGTTGTCCCACCTAGCTATCTTAAGATGAATGCAGGAACTGTTAAGTGGATCTGGATAAGACCATCTGCTAAATGACTAAATGTTGAGTCTCACCAGTGCAGCCACGTAGACCTTGTAGACAGGGTCAGCACACACCATGGAGAGGACGCTACAGCACGACTCCACCACCACGTCACCCGACACCTCAGAGCAGCCWGCCCCGGCCCCTAGCCCCGCCCCCGGCCAGGAGCGTTCACCATTGGCCAGGAGGAGCGCGCCGCTGACGTCATGCGACAGCCGCCGCAGGGCCATCTCCCTGATGTTCCAGTTCCTGGAGAACAGACAGCCCACCACCTCCATGCCAAACACCTTGGGAGGACAGAGACATTAAATGAGTCTGAAAGGAATATGGCACTGATTGGATAGAGACACAAGTACACGTGAACCCCTCTTTGTAGGCAAAGGGAAAGTCCTAAAAAATGCAAAAGCTCCTTGAAGAATTTGAAAGTATAAGACAGAGTCCCCACATTATAGACCCCACGTCCATCTTCCCACCCCGCTCACCTTTATCCAGGGCTCGGCCAGCTCTTTGTAGGTCTGGGGGATCTGCTGGACCCCGTATTGTGGCAGGGTGAAGTCCCCCTCCTGGGACGATGACCCCCCTCTGGAACCMCCTTCGCTGTGGGATGATGACGCCGCCGCATTCTCCATGGAGACAGATGAGGGGTCATGGCTGCCGAGAAAGACGCCAAAGTCAGTGAGCTTTTAGCGATTTTTGGGGGACTCAAAATGGTGGTGGTAGGTAGGTAACTAGACTAAGTTTGAATTGTAGTTCTGMGCATTTGATATTACAATAAAGAATGGTCACAAATATGCTGATTCAGGCTTGGTCAGAATTCAGGAATATACTTTCAGAATATAATGAAATGGGGGGAGAAGTTGTCAAKAGGGGGAGGTGGGGGGGAATCATATTCTGAAGACGCCAAGAATCAACCCAGCGAAACCGGAAAATATGAAACTCTTTCCTTCCTGTTGTATTGGCACGAGAGTCATGTGACATGGCAGGTCATCATAATTGCAAACAAACAACAAAAAAACATAGAAAAACAACTGGGTACAATTTCAGGGCGGAGGGGGTAACAGATACTTTCTGACAGTATTCATGTCTTCATGTCTTCTGACAGTATTCATGGGGAAAAACAACAACAGCTATCATTTCATTCCCAAGCAGACGCACAAAACAAGGGCTGGTGCCTGGCTGTCTGGCTCACATAACCGCACTGTGGAGGGGATCGAGCTCACGACAAACCTACGTACACACACACACACACACACGTGCGCACACTAACATACGTGTGCATACTCACACGCGGCACTTCAAGTTCAAAGAAGTTCTTGAGGCTAGTGTATTTAGCATGGGCTCATTCAGGGGTATGTAACATTATACAGCACTAGAGCATTCAGATAAACATTGTGGAGACACATAATTTCTAAAGTTTTTAGTTCTATAATGTTTTACAGTGGCTGGTTGTAAGGGTTGAGAGCTAAGGGAATGGTGATGTGTGTGGGGGGTGAGTCTCGAATGGTGATGTGTGGGGGGTGAGTCTCGAATGGTAATGTGTGTATGTGTGTGGGAGGTGGTGGGGCTGTTGACACTGATATTCCTGAACTCACAACCTGGGCTCAGTTATTGGCTTCTATTAAGCTTTAAGTGGAATGGCTCTGGCACACTGCATTAGCGTAGCCCTGTTTGACCTAGCATGATATAGCCTAGCGCACCACTAACATGCTAATGTGATGGCTCTGGCACACTGCATTAGCATAGCCCTGTTTGACCTAGCATGATATAGCCTAGCGCACCACTAACATGCTAATGTGATGGCTCTGGCACACTGCATTAGCGTAGCACTGTTTGACCTAGAATGATATAGCCTAGCGCACCACTAACGTGCTACTGGGAGACTAGTCAGGATCGAGGCAAAGATGAACGGAGCAAAGTACAGAGAGATCCTTGATGAAAACCTGCTCCAGAGTGCTCAGGGCCTCAGACTGGGGCAAAGGTTCACCTTCCAACAGGACAATGACCCTAAGCACACAGCCAAGACAACGCAGAAGTGGCTTCGGGACAAGTCTTTAAGTGGCCCAGCCAGAGCCTGGAATTGAATCCGATCTCTGGAAAAACCTGAAAATAGCTGCGCAGCAACGCTCTCCATCCAACCTGACAGAGCTTGAGAGGATCTGCAGAGAAGAAATGGGAGAAACTCCAAATACAGGTGTGCCAAGCTTGTAGCGTCATACCCAAGAAGACTCGAGGCTGTAATCGCTGCCAAAGGTGCTTCAGCAAAGTACTGAGTAAAGGGTCTGAATACTTATGTAAATGTAACATCAGTTTATTATTTTTAAAATGTCTAAAAACCTGTTTTTGTTTTGTCATTATGGGGTATTGTGGGTAGATTGAGGGGAAAATACGATTTAATAAATTTTAGAATAAGGCAGTAACGTAACAAAATGTGGAAAAGGGGAAAGGGCCTGAATACTTTCCGAATACACTGTAGCGTAGCTCACCGCTAACACTCAAGGTTCTTTCCTGTCTCTGGGCTACTGTGTCACTGACATAGCCTGCAATGAATCAATCACAGATTCACTGTGCAGTTCCACACGATATGCGCTAATCTAAATCCCTAACACTTTATGAGCTTATAAACAGCTTATAAACCATTCAATAGTTAGCTAACTATTAGTTAACCATAACTTGCATTCAGCTTGCATGAGATTCGAAGCTCCACAGCTGTTCTGTCATCTCAGACGAGGCAGGTGTTTCCTTTCCTCCCAGACACAAATATAGTGAAGCCGCTTCCCCCGTCTTTCACACAACAATACCAGATACCAGCTGGTGCGCTGTCAAATCATTCCCCCTCCCCCCATCCCAGGAGTCTTTCCAGGAGTTGCTAGTTCCTAGCCCACACAAACACACGTGAAAATTACCTGTAAAAATCATGGGACTTCCACTTGGCTCTACAGAGGGGGCAGATGAGCGTCTCGTGGTTCCGCCGGCATTCCTCAGCCCCTGCGAGACAGACAGACCAACAGAATTAGCTCTCCCCCCAGTTTAGAAAAATGTGTCAAGGAAGTCAATGCGCCAATAAAATGGAGCAACAATTAGACAGGAGTGTAGAGAGAGAGAAGGAGGCTAGGGCCTCGGCACGAACGTGACAGACTATCGAGAGGGCTGTATAGGGCTGTGTGTGTAATGAGATTGGAGTAAGTGGAGTGGCGTGTGGTGGTGCTTGCTGGACTATAAAACCTTCATGGATGACTGCATGGAGTCACTAAATGTCAGACGAGTCCATGTCTGAGGCCGGGCCACAGAGACCCAGGTCTCAAACAGTCAGTCGGTCGATGTTAGGGGAGATCGCTAACGGCTCGGAGCCTATTATAATTTCCCCCTTCACTCTATTTGAGGGGCATATGATATTCTGTTGTAGTTGCTTTTAGGAACACTATGCACATGTATATCCATTATGGCGCTACCACTGTACACCAACTACTACTACCACTGTACACCAACTACTTCAACTGGTGAAGAAAAGCACTGAGTGAAAACAAGACTTTCAGAGCTTCTACTCTGTCAATTTTAGTGTCATTTCACCATATCCGCTTCTCTCAAAATACATGTTTAATCACTCCACACCTCGTCAAACAGAGGCTGACTCTGTAAAGGGGGAAATTATAATAGGTTCCGAGCCGTTAGCGACCTCCCTAACATCGAGCCGACTGACTGTTTGAGACCTGGGTCTCTGTGGCCCGGCCTCAGGACATGACTCGTCTGACATTTAGTGACTCCATGCAGTCATCCATGAGGTTTTATAGAGAAGCTGATACGTTGAAATGACACTAAAATAGACAGAGTAGAAGCTCTGAAAGTCTTGTTTTCACTCAGTGCTTTTCTTCACCAGTTGAAGTAGTTGGTGTACAGTGGTAGTAGTAGTTGGTGTATAGTGGTAGCGCCATAATGGATATACATGTGCATAGTGTTCCTAAAAGCAACTACAACAGAATATCATATGCCCCTCAAATAGAAAAATGGCATCAAGGTCCAGAATTAACTTTTTTTTTTTTAAAGTTATTCTTTCCCCTCTAAATCAGGGACTAAATCAGGGACTGATTTAGACCTGGGACACCAGGTGAGTGCAATTAATTATCTGGAGGAACGGAAAACCAGCAGTACTCAGGACCTTGTAGAGTCAGATTTCAATACCCCTGCCTTATGAACTAACCCTAAGTGTTACTGGGGTAAAACTATTTTGACAATGTCAGAGCTCACCTTGGTTTAGATGACAGGGCCCATATTACACTGTACACGCATCAAAAGTTTAAATGAGTTGAACTTTTGATAGCGTACTGTTGTACTCACAGATAGACATGCAGTCTTCTGATAGCGTACTGTTGTACTCACAGATAGACATGCAGTCTTCTGATAGCGTACTGTTGTACTCACAGATAGACATGCAGTCCAGCATGTCCAACAGACAGATAGGCACATCTGCTCCTCTTCATCCTTCAGACTACTGAGAGACAGAGGGGGTGAGAGAGAGAGGGGGGACAGAGAGAGAGGGAGAGAGACACAGAGAGGGAGATGCAGAGAGAGAGGGGGAAGAGAAAAACAAAGGACATAACATATACATATATATATATAAACATATACACACACAGTTGAAATGGGAAGTTTACATACACTTAGGTTGAAGTCATTAAAACTTGTTTTTCAACAACAACCACAAATGTCTTGTTGACAAACTATACTTTTGGCAAGTCGGTTAGGACATCTACTTTGTGCTTGACATAAGTAATTTTTCCAACAATTGTTTAGACAGAATATTTCACTGTATCAACATTCCAGTGGTTCAGAAGTTTACATACACTAAGTTGACTGTGCCTTTAAACAGCTCGGAAAATTCCAGAAAATGATGTCATGGCTTTAGAAGTTTCTGATTGACTCAAATGATGTCAATTAGCCTATTGGAGGTGTACCTGTGGATGTATTTCAAGGCATACCTTCAAACTCAGTGCCTCTTTGCTTGACATTATGGGAAAATCAAAAGAAATCAGCCAAGACCTCAGAAAAAAATGGTAGACCTCCACAAGTCTGGTTCATCCTTGGGAGCAATTTCAAACGACTGAAGGTACCACATTCATCTGTACAAACAATAGTACGCAAGTATAAACACCATGGGACCACGCAGCCATCATACCGCTCAGGAAGGAGACACGTTCTGTCTCTCTAGAGATGAACGTACTCGTGCGAAAAGTGCAAATCAATCCCAGAACAACAGCAAAGGACCTTGTGAAGATGCTGGGGGAAACAGGTCCAAAAGTATCTACATCCACAGTAAAACGAGACCTATATCGACATAACCTGAAAGGCCGCTCGGCAAGGAAGAAGCCACTGCTCCAAAACCGCCATAAAAAAGCCAGACTACGGTTTGCAACTGCACATGGGGACAAAGATCGTACTTTTTGGAGAAATGTCCTCTGGTCTGATGAAACAAAAATAGAACTGTTAGGCCATAATGACTATAGTTATGTTTGGAGGAAAAAGGGGGATGCTTGAAAGCCGAAAAACACCATCCCAACCGTGAAGCACGGGGTGGCATCATGTTTGTGGGGTGCTTTGCTGCGGGAGGGACTGGTGCACTTCACAAAATAGATGAAATCATGAGGGACAATTATGTGGATATATTGAAGCAACATCAAGACATCAGTCAGGAAAGTTAAAGCTTGGTTGCAAATGGTTCTTCCAAATGGACAATGACCCCAAGCATACTTCCAAAGTTGTGGTAAAATGGCTTAAGGACAACAAAGTCAAGGTACTGGAGTGGCCATCACAAAGCCCTGACCTCAATCCTATAGAACATTTGTGGGCAGAACTGAAAAAGCGTGCGCAAGCAAGGAGGCCTACAAACCTGACCCAGTTACACAGCTCTGTCAGGAGGAATGGGACAGAATTAACCCAACTTATTGTGGGAAGCTTGTGGAAGGCTACCCAAAACATTTGACCCAGTTAAACAACTTAAAAGCAATGCTACAAAATACTAATTGAGTGTATGTAAACTTCTGACCCACTGGGAATGTGTGATAAATTAAAAGCTGAACTAAATCATTCTCTCTACTATTATTCTGACATTTCTATCTTAAAATAAAGTGATGTGCTAAAACAGGACATGTTAACTAGGATTAAATGTCAGGAATTGTGAAAAACTGAGTTTAAATGTATTTGGCTAAAGTGTATGTAACCTTCCGACTTCAACCATACACACACACACACACACACACACACACACACACATACATATAATATATATGTGTGT
>NC_036842.1:37250593-37263677 GCF_002910315.2 Salvelinus sp. IW2-2015 | reverse complement strand
TGTGTGTGTGTGTATGTATGTGTACGGTTGAAGTCGGAAGTTTACATACACTTTAGCCAAATACATTTAAACTCAGTTTTTCTATAAATATAAATAACAGCCAGGGCAGAAAGGGAAAGAGACATTTGTGTTAAACCAAGCTGGACCAATGTGTTAAACCAATGCTTGACCCTCGTTCACATCAAAATCAAAAATTTGACACCACTTTTGTTTATACAACTTGGTGGTATTCAAGGGCCTTCTGGCATAATATGTTTTACAATACAACATCTGTACTCTGTGTGCGTGTGTGCGCGTGTGCGCGTGTGTGCGTGCACACTACCTGCTGTCGTTGCTSGAGGCGCCAGAGTTGCTGGACGGACAGGACGTGTGGGGGTTGGACATGCGCGACACAAACTTCTGAATGGTGTTGCGCGACGGCGCCTTGATGCGCGAGCTGCGGCGATTGTGGTACTTCTGGAACAAGCTCTCCACCTGGAGACAATGCCACAGTTAGCCGTCGTAGGGAGACATTTGCCCTAGACGCTGATCTTGGGTCAGATTGGCATTTTCTCTACTAGTGGTTAAGTWTCTACATATTCAAGTGCATATCTTAACGTGCATTCAAGACGGTGCAAGTCATTGAAAGTTATCCTAAACATAGACATATTCTAGCTTTGAAGTTTCTTTGGAAATTGGTCATTACAAAATGGGTTTAGCTAATCATGTATGCCCTTGTCAAACTATTGTTTCGACCTGAAGCATACTGTGCTGGTACGGATATCCCCATTTTCACATTGTCCTGTCCAGCACGTTTTCAGCAACTATGTTGGATCCTTAAACAGGCCAGCACGGTACAGCTCAGTTCTCAGCTCAATAGGGAGAAAGGGAAATTACACAGATTGGTTACAGGGCATGTCGGTTGGTTGCTGAAAGGTTACCTCAAAGTTTTTGAGGGTTTTCCTCCAGAGCAGGGGGTCTGAGGGCTCCAGCTGGAAGACACGGAGCATGACGAAGAGGACGTGGATACAGAACGCCCCTCGGCCACAGCTACAGGTCTACAGTGAATGGAGAGGATAGCAGACCGAGGGGTTACTCACATGTGTGTGTATATACATACCAACACCGCACTCACAAACACACGCGCAGGCACACACASATGGCCATAAATGGTCACWCAGACAGATACAGACCTGCTGATCCATCTGTCCCAAATGRTACCCTAATTCCCCCACGTTGGACAACRCTCTGGTCAAAAGTAGTGCCATTTGGGACGCAAGCCTTTAGTAAGAGGAAGCTCTAAATCGCACCATCGCTACAGTAGCAAATGGCTGGGTAATCACTACATTAGCGATGGAGTGATTACCCAGCCATTTACTAACGATAAATCGCTCCAGTAGTAAACGGCTGGGTAATCACTCCATCGCTACAGTAGCAAATGGCTGGGTAATCACTACATTAGTAAATGGCTGGGTAATCACTACATTAGCGATGGAGTGATTACCCAGCCATTTATAACGATAAATCGTCCAGTAGTAAACGGCTGGGTAATCACTACATCGTTACAGTAGTAAATGGCTGGGTATCACTCATCGTTACATGTAGTAAATGGCTGGGTATCCTCCAGTAGTAAATGGCTGGTAATCGCTCCAGTATAAATGGCTGGGTAATCTCCCCAGTAGTAAATGGCTGGGTAATTCTCCAGTAGTAAATGGCTGGGTAAATCTGCTCAGTAGTAAATGGCTGGGTTCACTCCATCTTACAGTAGTAATGGCTGGGTAATCACTCCATCGTTACAGTAGTAAATGGCTGGGTAATCACTCCATCGTTACAGTAGTAAATGGCTGGGTAATCATCCATCTTACAGTAGTAAATGGCTGGGTAATCACTCATCGTAAGTAGTAAATGGCTGGGTAATATCACTCCAGTAGTAAATGGCTGGGTAATCACTCCATCGCTCCAGTAGCAAATGGCTGGGTAATCGCTACAGTAGTAAATGGCTGGGTAATCTACAGTAGTAAACTGGCACTGGTCAGTACAAAAGCCTGCAGATGTACAATGGGCTGTGGTAAAACAAAAAGAGCCTGGCAATGTACAAGTGAAGCAACTTATTAAAGTAACTGTCCAGTGTTTCCAGATTTCTATGAAATATGACCTATAATTACTTACAATACGAGTGAAATGKTTTTCCTTCCCAAAAAAATGGTAATTAAGTACTGTATGTTAAAAAGCAACAGAATAGTGTGGGCACATATTGGTCATAAAARATATTAATGCGAGTAGAGCGCTGATTKGTCAGCTCATCCTCCTTTAGACCRCGGATTGGCCAGCTCATCCTCTTCAGGAGTATGACATCATACTCTGAGAAAATAGAAAGCGTTCTTGTTGAGATACAAGTTTGAGGTGTGGTTTTTGAACAGTTTTTTTCTTAGTACAACTACATATGGGGATATTATTTTTGATGATATATAGTATTAYATCGTTTTGACAATATTGCTATATTTTTTTGGTGCTAGTCTCCTCAGGACTGTAGGGGGAGAAAATCGAATCGCAATAAAATCACAGTATCAAATTGCAACATATCGGCACCTAAGTATCATGACAATATCATATCGTGAGGTCCCTGGCATTTCCCAGCCCTATTATTACTTCAATGTATGTTTTGGCCACAAATACAAGTATAGGATGAGTCAACAACATTATTTGGGTATAAGTTAACAGAATACAAACTTTTAAAAGTGAGATTTTCAAATGGACARTTACTCTAACCCCATTGCTGTAAACTCAATTTGGTAAAAGCTGGAGCCGTTGTTGCAGCCAAGCCTCAATCTAGCCTGCCAGTTGGAATCTCACAAACTTGCATCAGTTTAATCAATTCCCAATCGACCCCAAGTCTAGACACTTGTATATGTTTGAAATGTCTGTATCGACATAATAGCTGATAACACCCATCTAATCCTTTTAATATTTACACAAGTACAGAGGGTAGAGGGAGTCGATTTGAAAATTAGTCTTGATTCTGTTTAAATCTTCATTGGTCTGAGTGGACGGTCCCGTGTAGCTCAGTTGGTAGAGCATGGCGCTTGCAACGCCAGGGTTGTGGGTTCATTCCCCACGGGGGGACCAGGATGAATATGTATGAACTTTCCAATTTGTAAGTCGCTCTGGATAAGAGCGTCTGCTAAATGACTTAAATGTAAAATGTAAATGGACTTCCAGCACTTCCTACCTGTGGACCAATGAACACCCTGTATTTGTTGTCGGGGCTGTCTCCTCCAATCAGAAAGGAGTTGGGGCCTATCTGCTGCAGTAGGTAGAGGCGAGCCCTCATGACCTTGTTGACACGGCGACTGGTCTCCTCAGGACTGTAGGGGGAGAAGCCGTCTGGGGAGGGCGCCCGGCGAGGGGGCGTCACCCTGCCACTCTGAAACTAYACAACAACATCAGATTAAGACAGCCTTAGAACAATAGTTACATGGGTATATTATACTGTCACTAAATAGTCACTTTGGACTTTATATTGCTATGATACTTTATACAGTTCTTTAAACCCCAAGTGAAGAGGCTTGATATCTAATCAATGTTATATTATCATCAACATGTTTTTATGTCTGTGCATTGTGTGTGTGCTACGTCTGTGTGTGGYTAATCACCGGCACGGGTGAGGCCCTCTTCCTGCGCACCCCGGGGGACTCAGGCTTCCCACCGGCCCTGCCAGAGGAAGAGGAGGAGGAAGAGGGGGGTCCGGGGGAGGGGCTGCGGCGGCCTCTGCTCTGCTGGGGGGAGGAGCTGGTGGGTGCGTCGGCTCCGGCCTCTGCCGCTTTACAGCCCGCCTCGCTCCCGTCCGGTCGCAGGGGGACGGGCTTCACCACCTGAGGGAGAGAAGGACAGGCGGTTAATATGTGGTTGGGGTAGGCCAAATGAGGCCTAAATGACAGTAGAGTCCCTTTACAGTGGAACGTTCAGACAGACATTTGTTTGAGTTTGAGTTTATTTTTATTTTTACAGGGRCAGTGCACAYTAATCAACGTTTCAGTAAAAGTGCCGGTTTTAGCCAGCCGGCTAATTTTCAACCGCAGTCCCTGGGCAGGTTATTAAAAACAATTACAATATAGACAATAGCAACATAGAACAAGCAAGACATAGCAACATAGGACAAGCAAGACATAGCAACATAGGACAAGCAAGACGTAGCATACAGACAGAGCAACATAGAACAAAAAGCAGCAAGACAAAATTCATAAAAGCAACAAAGTGTTTCCACACCTTACAAGTTACAGACAACAGACATGGAAAGCGGCAACACACAGCTAGGGACCATGTTCACAAATCTGATTGACCTTTAGCCATGTCTTCAAGCATTTTGTGAAAGTGTGATATGTGGTGCAGTTATGTGTGTCTGATGGCAGTGTATTCCAGAYATGGGAAGCTCTCACAGAGAATGCAGATTTACTAAAGGTGYTTTTCCTTAGGGGAACTATACAGTCACCTCTCATGGCAGACCTTGTGGATCTGCTGCCATATGTCTGGGTTTTCTGTTATGTAGAACAAACATGCTTCTCTGACATGTAGAACAAGGAATAATGTCAGCTCTATCCATGGCATTTCTATCTGCGACGTTGGTCAACTGAACACGGGTCTGTAGATCTGGTGGAAGCATTGACATTTCCACGCAGCCAATCGGAAGGCATGATGTAGCTATATTACCATAATACATATATCCATCTAATCCTCTCAGAAGACTGTCAAGACTAGAGGTCAGGGGGCTAGAGGTCAGGGGGCTAGAGGTCAGGGGGCTAGAGGTCAGGGGGCTAGAGATCAGCATCTGTGTCTGCTGTGAAAGACTAGGTGCAACGTAATGGTGCAACGCCCAGGGTTGGGCATGTCCAATTCTGCTAGATTTGAGTCATGAAAACAAACTTTATTTCAAAGCATTAACAGTATCAAATCAGTCTTTAGAGTAGTGAATATTTAAGAGTTGCTTGGATCTATAAATGTTAAGCGTGGCACAGTAAGCTAAGTACACACACACACGTGTGGTGTTCTCTCTCTCTGTGTGTGTGTGTGTGTGTGTGTGTGTGTGTGTGTATAGACCTACATGTTTATACAGTATTATAGCCGTGTGTGCATGCGTTTGTTTCTGTGTCCATGTGTGTCAGGCTGCAGTAGCTCACCACCGGGCCCCTCCTGCTACGTCTCTCCAGCCACTCGTGCTTCCAGGTGGGCATGCAGGTGGCCTTGAGCTTCTCCCGGATCATCCGCTCCTCGGGCCGGTCCTCCATCTTTTGCAGACCCCGCAGGGTATCCTTACTCTCCATGTCGCGACTACAGAGAAACCGCAGAGGGGGCGGAGTTAGACAATGGCAACTGCTTGGCATCTGACCGCAAGGCACTACAGAGGGTAGTGCTTACGGCTCAGTACATCACTGGGGCTAAGCTACCTGACATCCAGGATCTCTATACCAGGCGATTTCTGAGGAAGCTGTGGCATATCAACAGGCTGATTAAACAGCATGATCATTACACAGGTRCACCTTGTGCTGGGGACAATAAAAGGCCACTTTAAAATGTGCAACACATTGCCACAGATGTCTCAAGTTGAGGGAGCGTGCAATTGGCATGCAGGAATGTCCACCAAAGCTGTTGCCAGAGAATTTAATGTTAATTTCTCTACCATAAGCTGCCTCCAACATCGTTTTAGAGAATTTAGCACTAAGTCCAACCGGCCTCACAACTGCTGACCATGTGTAACCATGCCAGCCCAGGACCTCCACATTCGGCTTCTTCACCTGCGGGATTGTCTGGGGGGGGGGGGGGGCTGAGGAGTATGTGTCTGTGGTAAGCCCTTTTGTGGGTAAAATTCTGATTGGCTGGGCCTGGCTCCCCAGTGGGTGGGCATGCCTGCACCCCTGCCTACTCATGTGAAATACATAGATTAGGGCCTAATGAATTTATTTAAATTGATCATTATATGAACTTTAAGTAAAATCTTAGAAATTGTTGAATTTATATTTGTGTTCAGTATATGTACATATCTACCCTCAAGTACCCCTGCACAGACGACTCGGAACTGGTAACMCGTGTACAGGGCCTGAAACTTTTTTGGTTCACCATGATTGTTGCMATAATTACACCAAAAACATATATATTTTTTAAACAGATGAGCATGCTTTGTAATGTTTCTCAAACAAATGTATTACTAGTAAAAAGTGGTATATTGCTAAATGTTTACATTTGAACCAAAATATTACAGAGACAAATGTTCAGCTACCCCCTTTAAGGGCGGGAGGTTACCGTGGCAACGAGGGCGCTAGCTGCTCTAGTTSTTAGTGACACAGAATCTGACTAGTAGCCGGTGCCTTCACTAGCAGTTGAAGCAAAAATCAAACATTGAAAAACAACCTAGCTTGTGAACAAGACAATGTAAATAGTCAAGACACAGAAGGGCAAAGTCTCACTTTAGTAGACTTGCTGTGCGTCGCGGGATGGATAGATATATAAGTCCTAGTTCTTTGTGTGATTAGCTACAAGCTATGAAACAAAACGACAGAAACACTTTGAAAACAGCTCATACTTGGCTGGTGGCRTGTGTTCATTTTAGACTCTGCCATATAGCCAAGTTACTCATTGTGTATTTATTCCTCATTTTATTATTTTTCTATTATTTCTCTGCATTGTTCGGAAGGGCCCATAAGTAAGCATTTCACTGTTTGTCTACAACTGTAGATGTGATTGCCAATACCCAGCAAACTAGAAACATTCCCAGAACATTATCCAAGATTCCCATGATGTTCTAGTTAGGGTTCTCTTACAATAGGTTGATAAAGATTTTATTAACAACGTTCTCTGAATGTTTATGTTCTAACATTCACTAAAATGTTGTGCACAACATTATAAAAACCACCACAGAACATTCCCCAAAAGTTCTCATTGGGTTTCCAGGTAATGTAATAACAATGTACCAGTAATGTTTTCCCAGCAAACCTTTCTGKGAAAGTTCCCAGAACATTATTTAGGTCACGGCAAATGTTCTCATAACACACATTCCTGGTGATGATTAAAGAATGTTTGTATAAAACATTTGCCTAATGTTGCAAAAATGTTCCTATAAAACATTTAAAAAAGGTTCCCAGGATGTTTCATTAGGTTGTGGGACCAGTCTGGTGAGAACATTTTGGGGACATGACAAAAGATACACTACCGGTCAAACGTTTTAGAACACCTACTCAGTCAAGGGTTTTTCTTAATTTTTTCTACATTGTAATAGTGAAGACATCAAAACCATGAAATAACACATATGGAATCATGTAGTAACCAAAAAAGTGTTAAACAAATCCAAATGTATTTTATATTTGAGATTCTTCAAAGTAGCCACCCTTTGACTTGCTTGCAGCTTYGCACACTCTTGGCATTCTCTCAACAAGCTTCATGAGGTAGTCACCTGGAATGCATTTCAATTAACAGGTGTGCCTTCTTAAAAGTTAATTTGTGGAATTTCTTTCCTTCTTAATGCGGTTGAAGCGCAGATTAGTTTGTTGTACAAGGTAGGGGTGGTATACAGAAGATGGCCTTACTTGGTAAAAGACCAAGTCCATATTATGGCAAGAACAGATCAAACGACAGCCATCATTACTTTAAGACATGAAGGTCAGTAAATACGGAACATTAAGACCTTTGAAAGTTTCTTCAAGTGCAGTCGCAAATACCATCCAAGTGCTATGATGAAACTGGCTCTCATGAGGATCGCCACAGGAATGGAAGACCCAGAGTTACCTCTGCTGCAGACGATGAGTTCATTAGAGTTACCAGCCTCAGAAATTGCAGCCCAAATAAATGCTTATTTGTCACGACGCGCCTGAATACAACTTACAGTGAGATACTTACTACAGGCTCTAACCAACAGTGCAAAAAGGTATTAGTGAACAATAGGTAAGTAAAGAAATAAAAACACAGTAAAAAGCAGTGAAAATAACAGTAGCGAGGGAATATACAGGCACCGGTTAGTCGGGCTGATTGAGGTAGTATGTACATGTAGATGTGGTTAAAGTGACTATGCATATATGATAGACAGAGAGTAGCAGTAGCGTAAAAGAGAGGTTGGCGAGTGGTGGGTGGCGGGACACAATGCAAATAGCCCGGTTAGCCAATGTGCGGGGGCACTGGTTGGTCGGGCCAATTGAGGTAGTATTTACATGAATGTATAATTAAAAGTGACTATGCATATATGATAACAGAGAGTAGCAGCAGCATAAAGAGGGGTTGGGGAGGGGGGGCACACAATGCAAATAGTCCAGGTAGCCATTTGATTACCTGTTCAGGAGTCTTATGGCTGGGAAAAACTGTTGAGAAGCCTTTTTGTCCTAGACTTGGCACTCCGGTACCGCTGGCATGCGGCAGTAGAGAGAACAGTCTATGACGGGGTGGCTGGGTCTTTGACAATTTTTAGGGCCTTCCTCTGACACCGCCTGGTGTAGAGGTCCTGAATGGCAGGCAGTTTAGCCCCGTAATGTACTGGCCGTACGCACTACCCTCTGTAGTGCCTGCGGTCGAGGCCGAGCAATTGCGTAACCAGGCAGTGATGCATCAGTCAGGGATGCTTCGTATGTTGCAGGCTGTAGAACCTTGCAGTGAATTTCTTTAGGACCTGCAATCTTTAGTTTCCTGAGGGGGAATAGGCTTTGTCGTGCCCTCTTCACGACTGTCTTGGTGTGTTTGGACCATTCTAGTTTGTTGGTGATGTGGACACCAAGGAACTTGAAGCTCAACCTGCTCCACTACAGCCTCGTAGATGAGAATGGGGGCGTGCTCGGTCCTCCTTTTCCTGTAGTCCACAATCATCTCCTTAGTCTTGGTTACGTTGAGGTTGTTATTCTGGCACCACCCGGCCAGGTCTCTGACCTCCTCCCTATAGGCTGTCTCGTCGTTGATCAGGCTGCATCGAGCGTGCTCACTGTTGTGTCGTCTGCAAACTTAATGATGGTGTTGGAGTCATGCCTGGCCATGCAGTCATGAGTATACTGGGAGTACAGGAGGGGACTGAGCACGCACCCCTGGGGGGCTCCAGTGTTGAGGATCAGCGTGGCAGATGTGTTGCTACCTACACTCACCACCTGGGTGCGGCCCGTCAGGAAGTCCAGGATCCTTAGCTTAGTGATGAGCTGAGGGTACTATGGTGTTGAACGCTGAGCTGTAGTCAATGAATAGCATTCTCACRTAGGTGTTCCTTTTGTCAATGTGGGAAAGGTCAGAGTGGAGTGCAATAGAGAATGCATCATCTGTGGATMTGTTTGGACGGTATGCAAATTGGACTGGGTCTAGGGTTTCTGGGGTAATGGTGTTGATGTGAGCCAATACCAGCCTTTCAAAGCACTTCATGGCTACAGACGTGAGTGCTACGGGTATGTTAGTCATTTAGGCAGGTTGCCTTCGTGTTCTTGGGCAYAGGGACTATGGTGGTCTGCTTGAAACATGTTGGTATTACAGACTCAATCRGGGACATGTTGAAAATGTCAGTGAAGACACCTGCCGGTTGGTCAGCACATGCCCGGAGCACACGTCCTGGTAATCCGTCTGGCCCCGCAGCCTTGTGAATGTTGACCTGTTTAAAGGTCTTACTCACGTCGGCTAAGGAAAGCATGATCACAGTCGTCTGGAACAGCTGATGCTCTCATGCATGCCTCAGTGTTGCTTTCCTCGAAGCGAGCATAGAAGTGATTTAGCTCTTCTGGTAGGCTCTTGTCACTGGGCAGCTCGCGGCTGTGCTTCCCTTTGTAGTCTGTAAAAGTTTGCAAGCCCTGCCACATAAGACAAGCGTCGGAGCCGGTGTAGTACAATTCAGTCTTTGCMCTGTATTGACGCTTTGCCTGTTTGATGGTTCGTCACAAGGCATAGCAGGATTTCTTATAAGTTTCCGGTTWGAGTCCCGCACCTTGAAAGCGGCAGCAGTGCGAATGTTGCCTGTAATCCATGGCTTCTGGTTGGGGTATGTACGTACAGTCACTGTGGAGACGACGTCCTCGATGCAGTTATTGATAAAGCCAGTGACTGATGTGGTGTACTCCTCAATGCCATCGGAAGAATCCCGGAACATGTTCCAGTCTGCGATAGCAAAACAGTCCTATAGTTTAGCATCTGCTTCACCTGATCACTTTTTTTATAGACCGAGTCACTGGTGCTTCCTGCTTTAATTTTTTCTTGTAAGCAGGAATCAGGAGGTTAGAATTGTAGTCGGATTTACCAAATGGAGGGCGAGGGAGAGTTTTCTATGCGTCTCTGTGTGGAGTACAGGTGAGCTAGAATTTTTTTCCCTCTAATTACACATTTAACATGTTGATASAAATTAGGTAGAACTGATTTAAGTTWCCCTGCATGAAAGTCTCCGGCCACTAGGAGCGCCACCTCTGGGTGAGTGGTTTCCTGTTTGCTTATACAGCTAACTGACTGCGGTCTTAGTGCCAGTGATGCATCTGTGGTGGTAAATAAACAGCCACGAAAAGTATAGCTGAAAACTTTCTAGGCAAATAGTGTGGTCTGCATTTTATCACAAGATACTCTACTTCAGGCGGGCAAAATATAGAGACTTCCTTAGATTTCGTGCACCAGCTGTTTACAAATATGCACAGACCGCCCCCCCTCGTCTTACCGGAGTGTGCTGTTCTATCTTGCCGGTGCAGCGTGTATCCCGCTAGCTGAATATCCATGTCATCATTCAGCCACGATTCCGTGAAACATAGGATATTACAGTTTTTGATGTTCCTTTGGTAGGATATTCGTGATCGCACCTCGTCTAATTTATTGTCCAGTGATCGCACGTTGGCGAGTAATATTGACGGTAACGGCAGCTTTCCCACTCGCCTTCTGCGTATCCTTATGAGGCACCCCGCTCTGTGTCCTCTGTACCTGCGTCTCTTCCTCTTGCAAATAACTGGGATGTCGGCCTTGTCGGTGTTCGGAGAATGTCCTATGCTTCATACTTGAAGAAAAAATCTGAGTCTAATCCGAGGTGAGTGAACACTGTCCTGATATCCAGAAGCTCTTTTTTGCCGTAAGATACAGCACAATTGGTTGGGCACCCGTAAAACTGCTGCCATTTCTTCCGGCGTCATTTTACCTCAGACACATCTCAACAACAACTGTTCAGAGGAGAACAGGCCTTCATGGTCGAATTGCTGCAAAGCAACCACTACTAAAAGGACACCAATAAGAAGAAGAGACTTGCTCGAGCAATGGACATTAGACCGATGGAAATCTGTCCTTTGGGCTGATGAGTCCAAATTGGAGATTTTTGGATCCAACTGCTGTGTCTTTGTGAGACGTGATGTGGGTGAAGGGATGATCTCTGCATGTGCATTTCCCACTGTGAAGCATGGAGGGGGAGGTGTTATGKTGTGGGGGTGCTTTGCTGGTGACACTGTCGTGATTTATTTAGAATTCAAGGCACACTTAACCAGCATGRMTACCACAGAATTCTGCAGCGAATACGCCATCCCATCTGGTTTGCGCTTAGTGGGACGCTCATTTGTTTTCAACAGGACAATGACCCAACACACCTCCAGGCTGTGTAAGGGCTATTTGACCAAGAAGGAGAGTGATGAGTGCTGCAACAGATTACCTGGCCTCCACAATCACCCGACAACCCAATTGAGATGGTTTGGKRTGAGTCGGGCCACAGAGAAGGAAAAGTAGCCAATAAGTGCTCAGCATATGTGGGAACCCCTTCAAGATGGTTGGGAAAGCATTCCAGGTGAAGCTGGTATAGAGAATGCCAAGAGTGTGCAAAACTGTCATCARGTCAAAGGGTGGCTATTTGAAGAATCTCAAATATATTTTGATTTGTTTAACACTTTTTTGGTTACTACATGATTCCATATGTGTTATTTCATAGTTTTGAGGTCTTTACTATTATTCTACAACATAGAAAATAGTAAAAATAAAAGAACAACTCTTGAATGAGTAGGTGTTCTAAAACATTTCACCAGTAGGGTATGTTCCCAAAATACAAAAACTGTCCAGTTCTGCAGATGAGGGAGACAGAGAGTGCAAAAAACATTCACCTGATGTTCCAAGAAAGTTCCCAGAACACATTSTCTGTTCTTTAAAAAGCTCCCAGAACATTTCATTCAGTTGTGGTAACATTGTGGGGAAATGACAAGTGATACTGCATGTTCCCAAAACACAGAAAATGTCCAGTTGTGCTGACATTTAGATAATGTTTGTATCAGGATGCACAAAATATTCCTTTGATGTTGGCAAATTTTTTAGCAAACAGGCCTTTTCTAATTCCGCAGAATATGTACGTGAAGTCGGAGTTTAGCAATACACTTAAGTTGGAGTCAATATAAAACTACGTTATTTTCAACGTACTCCACAAATTTCTGTTAACAAAACTATAGTTTTGGCAAGTCTTTTAAGACATCTATTTGTCGGCATGACACAAGTAATATTTCCAACAATTGTTTACAGAGAAATTATTTCACTTAGTTAACATACACTAAGTTGACCTGTGCCTTTAACAGCTTGGAAAATTCCAGAAAATGATGTCATGGCTTAGTAAGCTTCTGATAGGCTAATTGACATCAATTTGAGTGCAATTGGAGGTGTACAAACCTGTGGCTGCATTTCCAACGGCGTACCTTCAAACTCCAGTGCCTCTTTGCTTGACATTATGGGAAAATCAAACAAAGAAATCAAGTCCAAGACCTCGAAAAAATGTGAGAGTAACCTCCACAAGTCTGGTTCATCCTCGTTGGGAGGTAATTTGCTCAAGATTGGCTGGTGTGAAGGTACCGATACGCTCGTTCCCATTTCTGTACAAAAATAGTACGCAAGTATAGACACGATCGATACGATGAGTATGGTACCGTACGCAGCCATCATAACCGGCTCAGGAAAGGAGACGCGTTCTTGTCTTTATAGATAACGTACTTTGTGCGAAAAGTGCAAAAATCAATCCTCAGAACAACAGCAAAGGACCTGTGAAGAATCGCTGGGGGAAAGCACGGTCAAAAGTCTCTAACATCCACAGTAACACGAGACCGTATATCGACATAACCTGAAAGGGCGCGTCGGAAGGAAGAAGCCAACATGCTCTCCAAAGACCGCCAGG